>NC_081194.1:29322655-29631155 GCF_902713425.1 Acipenser ruthenus
CGACTCGGAAGCACTGATGATAGTGTAAAGGACTGAAATGTTTGCATTTGGTTTGTCATTTAACCCTTTGCAGTCCATTTATTAAGTGCGTGTCAGGCGCGTCAGGTCCAATTTATTTTCACACGCGCAGTTAATTTTAGACACGCTGTTTAAAAGTATTTTTTTCCACAGTCAAACAGGTTTAAAAGGCCCTGCATATCAACAAAGCACTCACTAGGCATCTTCAGTCCCGCCCCACCCCTTCGTTCGCTATCGCTTTCACATATGCTAAGAAATAAAAAAATAATAATAATAATAGTCGTACATACCGATCAATCATCTCCTGATCACTTGTTTTATCACCAAACACCTCAATAATGCGATCCAAGTCATTATTTTATTACTATAACATCTCAAAAAAGCTCTGCAAATGTCTGTGATATTCTCTGAGCGCTGATGCAGTAACAGCCAGCTTGTTTCCTTATGGCAGCCGTTATCTGATGCCAGGGGCAAGTATGACTATTCATGAGATATGCCCTTTTTTCCGGCTTGTCTCGGCTCCTGTCGCTCCCACTTTGCCATTGAATGGTTTTCTCCGCTTTTTCCAGAGATAAAATGACTAGAAACCCGTTTTTTGCATCTTTTTGATGATGTCGGACAGGGTCCGACATTGGACAGGATAGGAATAATTGCAATGTCGGACCAGGTCCGACATAGGACTGCAAAGGGTTGATAAAAGATGTTTTTAACCTTATAATTTAGACTGTTGGACTTGTTTCCTGTTGCAGAGAAGTGCAGAGAGCGAGTCCACTTGTTGCTACTGACCCTGATTGCTTAAAACTGTTTTTGGTTACAAGATAGGGCTTCTTAATAAAATCTAGTGCGAGTAGCATTTTTTTTATTGTTATTCTGCTCTTTTCAATTGTTATAGTTTTTTTGTTCTCTGTTTCAAATTCAGTAAACTGTTTTTGTTTTACAAGATCTTAATCTACATTAATTGTTTGTATTTTCATGCTGCACATCATAGAACATTAATTACTGGAGTAAGTATTAAAATACCATATAAACAGTATGGTTCAAGCAGCTACAGTTAAAGCTTCTGTACTCTATGTAACACAGTTAAATGGAATTTAATAAGACATGGATTATTTTCTTGTCAGTTGTAAAACTGCCATCACTGACAAGATTAATAATACAGAAGTGACATTTCCTTTGAAAGTTTACCCACCTAACCAGTGCAAAAAAAATAAATAAATAAAACAATAAAACAAAAAAAACTAAAAAACATAAGCTCCAGCACAAACAGTAATCTTCCCCAAACAGATTATACACAAAATCCATTTGGTTGTTGGAAGCTCTGGGACTTTTAAAGGTATATTTTATGCTGTGAAATATGGAAAACATGTGGACTATAAAAAACAAAACATATGCACATTGTCAATAGCAACAGCTGTTTAATTACAGTTTATTTCAGCGTAGAGACTTCTGTCCTGCCCCTAGATGGCAATACTATCAAACACTTTGTTAAACATGGATACCTAATGATTAACAACCTGCATTCAGTCATCCAAGACACTCCAGGCAGCCATTAAAAAACAACTAACGGAATTGATTTTATTATAGATTTCTAAATAAATGTTTATGGCTTAGATCCCTGAAAGTGGAAGTGTTTAAGTTGTCATTAGCAGAATAGTTTATACAGTTAAATGAGAACCAATAGCTTACTGTAGATTGCAAAAAAAAAACAAAAAACTGAGCTGTCATTCTTTTAAAGTGCAGTCAATGTGCAAATACTATTGTCAGTGTTTGTAGTTTAAAACGTGAAAACTAAGAATACATTCTACATGCCAGTATGTCTTAAAAATAAGTTCAATTTACAATTCATTCAGGAAAACTAAGAAAAATGTATTACTTGAACACATGTAGTAAAACATTAGTAATGTGATGATTTTAAGTAAATTAAAGCAAAGTATACTATAATAAAACATATAAGAATATGTACAGTACACTTACTTTACATACCAAATTATCAAGGAGCATGGTGGCACTGATGACATTTTCAGATAATTCTGGTATGACATGTATATTTCTGAAGAGTGGATGAATATGTTTAGCAAGCATATAGTCCAAGTGGATAGCATGTAGCATGTAGTCCCACGAATAGGATATTCATTAAAGGGTATGCATTGTTTAAATATATACACTACATACGTTGTCTAAATATATAATCACATTTTAAAACTGTAATTCATTACAAAGAAACATCAAATATATATAACTCTAGGGGAAATCAACAATTAATTATCTGGCTCCTAGCAACGTATGGCAAGGTTTGCAACTGACTAATTATTTAGATTTTAAAAGTTGCTGCTGCTGTTGTACAATAAAGACAATCATTTTGCCTCAACAATTTCCCATCTAATTTCCCCCCACAAACAACAATGAAATTATCTAGGGAAAATGTATGATTTTAATTAAGACTAACCATGTGTATTTGTAAACAAAATTATGTTGATTTAATTGACAAATGAGACATTTGCCCCATAATGAACCAACGTAAATCTGACCATGCTGATTTTAATTAAGAGCCACGTGTATTAAATATTTACAGTCAGATCATGTTAAGATTTTCAAGGGACCTGTTAAAAATGTTGTCTTATCAACAGTCTGTGGCCAATAGCCTTGCCAAATACTTGTGCAATTAATTGTGCAATAAGTTTGATATTGTTCTAATATAAAACACTAAGGGGTAGATGTACTAAAGTGTTGCATCTGTCGCAATCGTTGCAAACCACATGCAAGCCAGTCGGAAGTGTAGCATGAAATGTACTAAACAAACGCAACGCTGTTAACATCGTTTTAACTAATGCTTTGCAGCCGCAGTTCTTATTTGCACTTTAGCCTTAAATTAATATGTAATTCTGGGTGTTCCTGCAGAAATTCACAAAAACAAGGTGGAGGTAGTGCAAATGAGGGATCAAAAACATTGTAACGAGATGTACTAAAGCTGCAGGCAATTGCGACACTTACAATTGCATCAATCAATTTGTTAAGAACTTTTGAAAGAATGTTTTAAACAGTCACAATTGTTGCTGACATTTCCCAGTCCACTTCTTTTCTTGTGCGTTGCCAGTTGTGCTCAATGCATTTTTGAGGCGAACACCCAAGTACCTAATTTTCACTAAAGTCAGGGTGTACTTATAAGCCTTGAAAACAAATTTCTATGACATTTCTGGTTTTCCCAGCGTGTTGGGAGCAATAGACTGCACACATGTGTCACTAACCCCTCCAGCTCATTCTGAGCATCAGTATAGGATCGTGATCTATTGTGTGTTAATTGTCTAGGCTACTAGACCAAGTTCAAAATAATAATAATTAAAATAAAATAAAATAAAAAAAAACTAAAATCATTTCGTTTCAATTTAAAATAATCTTTTATTCACATTGTACACCAATGTGTACAATTCAACAGCAAGATTTATTCTGTGTTACCAGTAGGCTAAAATACATAAAAAGTGCGCTAGGTATTCATTTGATTTTACTACTGTACTCTATACTGTATAGGCCTACTGTACAGATTTATATTTTTACATAATGTAATGTGTAGCATACCTAAAACACATTAGTGTTATTTCAGCGCAATGATTTATATTTAAAATACATCGAGAACTGTAAATGTATGTGTGTGCGATTTTATTGTTTTTAAACCCAACCTCCTTACGTCGGATCGGACAAACATGTCCGGTTTAGCGAGAGGTTACTGTATGATTATGAAAAGCTTTTTGGGGGTGAATGTTGGGGCCCCCACAATCAAATCTAATGGGATTAAAGTGATTCTTTCACCCTTGAGGGATAACATTGTGTTTGCTAGAAATTTCAAAAATACACATTCACTCCCTTTCATATTTCCTGTAAGACTTGCGGGACACCCTTGAAGTTTTTCTAATTCTGGAGACAAAAATCCTCCAAAATGAACAGACATGTATGAACTATTACAGTTTTCATTTAGTTTGTTTGTTGTACACTTCTGTAACCAGACACTTGGGTCCATATTCATAAAACTTATCGTCTCCATTATTGGGCGAGTAATAGTGTTTAACATGACAGTATTTCATCGGGTGATGCATAAACGACATTTACCATAAAAAAAACAGCACTCATCGCTACGTTAGAATAATGTGCCCTTAGAGACCAATCTTCTCATTAGCATATTATTCATCTGATTCATAAATCTGTATTGTGCCGTTAATTGAGCCTTACCGACATCATAATTAACACATGCTTCAGACCAGGCGGAGAATGAGATGTGTCTTAATGGTATTATTTCCTAGCATCATTTCTGCATTTAGGAAGATGTATTTAAGCCAATAGTAATAATAAAAAAGCCTATGTTTAATTATCAACAATTACGTAATTTAAGTATTTTTTTATTTGTGACGCATTCGATTGCATTGTTAACTCGTCTAAACATGATAGGATACTTACTGGTTGGAAATCATATTATAAATCACGTTTGTAGCCTATTCGTTGTTCTAATATCATATTGAAAGTGCATGCAGCGACTCATGGTGATACTCAGAGTGGAATCTTCTACTTTCAAAAACTTTTTTGTGAATAAATTATCTCATTGTCTTTGTAATTTGTTTTCTACACAAGTATAGTTATTACATTACACAGTAGCTATTCAATAATATCAAATTTCAAGATTCAATTCACAAAAAATCTATTTTATTGATGATTTTTGCTGCAAATCTAGTCCCTTTTCTGCCTAAGAACTGCATCTCTCTCTCTCTTTCTCAATTCAATTTTCAATGTCAATTGCTTTATTGGCATGACTGATTTTTTACAAGTATTGCCAAAGCAATGATGGGTAAATTCCATCTTTACAATGAACATTTAAAACATATGTAAATAAAACAAAAACAACACAGTACTTCAAACACATCACAACAACAATAATAATGAGAATAATGATATACATGTATATATGTATGCTATAACATTTATTTATTTATTTATTTATTTTTCTTTTCCTCCCTGTGTGAGGAGCCTCAGTGTCACTCCCTGTCCCTCAGGCTGTGGCAGGCGCTTGTGTACTGGGCTGCCACTTCTATACAGCTTGTCTGCTCTTCGAGGAGGATGGGGAGTTTTTCTGGGTCTGGCAAGTCTGAGAAGTCTATGCAGAGATTTTGTATTTTTGGGAAGAAGGCTTCCCTTATATTCTTATATTTTGTGCACTGCAGTAAAAAGTGTATCTCTGTCTCGACCTGATTGAGCTGACAGTGATCACACATCCTGTCCTCTTTGGGCAGCCATGTCTGCCTGTGTCGGCCGGTCTCGATGGCCAGGCTGTGCTCACTGAGCCTGTACTTTGTTAAGGTCTGTCTCTGTTTACTGTTTTTCACCCTGGTCAGGTATTCAGCCAGTGTGTAGTGTCTTTTTAGGGCCTGATAGCATTCCAGTTTGCTTTGTGTTTTAGTGTGTGTGTCCCAATGAATAAGATATTCTTGTTTGTTTTGTGCTATAATTTGGTTTACCAGTGTCCAATCTGCAAACCAGGCCCTTCCTGTACGAAAACATTACATACCGGTATATCAATATTTCTATTTAGTAAATGGTTACTTCATAGAATCTTTTCTTTTTTTTTTTTTTTAATATTTCTTACCATTTAATTTGACATGGTATTTGTTGCCCATATTCTTTTTCCTACTGCAGTTTCTGCTTGAATTATAAAAATATTTTTTTCAGACACTTCCTACTATTAAACAAGACTCATACATTTTAGATTATGTGGTGGAAAGCCTAAAGGGGATGAAATGTGTTTTCACAGATACTTAGCATTTCTGAGTTTTGTTTAGAAGCTGTCCTGATTACGGAAACAGGAATTTACTTGTTAAGTAGTTATTAAGTATGGTAAATAGTAATGCAGGTAAGAAAACCCTTTGTTTCTCCAAATAGTTGTATTTCAAAATTCCCCCTTTAACATGCTGTAAGCTGACGGGTACTTAAAACAGAAAGGAACCTGTTGAAAACTTGTTAATTGCATGATGACATTTCCTGCCTATTCCATTATTTTCAATCTACGTAGTTTTTCAGTACCAATGAATGATCATGAAGAAGCGTCTTCTGACAATCTGAATTAGATAACAATGCATTTTATGAAGGCTAATTTCTTTGCTGATCTTGGCAAGTGTTTATTTATGGTTACATGGATAAAGCTGTAATAAGATTAAATAATATTCCTTTTTTGATTAAATGAAATGTTGTCACTTCTTTACTTTCAAAAGAAATTCAATTTAATCTTCCTAAATGTACACATAAGCCAATGTAAAATGCACAGAAATTAATTAAATTAATTTAAAGAAATGAAATGAGCACATACCTGAAACTTTTATATTTAATTATTGCTAAAAACAACAGCAGTCTGCATGAAAATACAATACAGTTAGCACTCACATATCCGACCCTATAAAATTTTGACATCAGTGACAGTTAAATGCATGTGATGCATATCTGAATTTAATTTTGGCCCGTTCCAACCCTTGTATCTTTTTTGTGTTCCCTGAAAAACTGACAATATCAAAAATACATATCTGAAAGGACTTAAAATAAGTAGGCTTCCATTTAGATATACTGTATTGGTTTTGTTGGTACAGGACTATATTTTTAACAGTAGTATTTTAATTCAGAACAATATGATTCTAAAAATATCACTTGCCAAAACTAAAGAGACGACACGTTAACTGTAACACAGTAAATACTTTTAAATCATATTGTACATATTGTAGTGATATGTAAAATTTTCCATTAACAACCTAACAGCAAAATGAAATCTAAATGTTATCCATGCACAGAACTGCATAAAACGTAAAAGGCAATGCAATTTAGCAAAACCAAGATTTAAAAAAAAAAAAAAAAGTTTCCAGAATTAACAGTATCCAAAGTCAATATTCAAAATTGCAGAATATAATGCTCGATAAGGCCCAAATATGTCATAGTTCACCTGCAAATGAAAATATGAAAATGCACAAAAGCAACAAAAGATCACAGATTTGGCTGGTGGAACTGGACTAAGCGCTGTGTAACTGCACAATACAAGACAGACTGATTTAGCATTAGAGATCATTTTTTTATTTTTTAGAGAGATGGGCGTTGTATCAAAAAGTCGGAAATCACGTGTGACAGGTAAGTGCATTAATGTGTTACATATATATATATAATGGGGATTGATTGATTTTATTCTTAATACAAGGGCGGTAAAACGCGACTGACGTGTACTTGGGTAAGGGGGGGGGGGGGGGGGAGATGAAATGAGCGTCCCAAGAAAGGATCTAGGGACACTGGGACCAGTGTTCCAAAAGTGGGACTGTACCATGCAAAACAGGATGTATGGCCACTTTACCTAGGTTATTCATTTGATTTTACTCTTGGCCATAGCTGTTTATGCCTAATGTGTAGATGCATATTTGTACATAATATAATGTGTACAGAGAATACATGCATGTTTTTTTCAGTGCAATGATTTATATATTTCAAATAAACTGAGCACTATAAATATTGTGTGTGTGCTCAATTTATTTTTACTTTTTTTTAACTAAAGTCTTGATATTTTGGACAACCTGTCTCCAGACATGTCCCGTAGCCATAACGTGATGGTGTAAACAGACGGTGTATGTCATTGACATCTTAAAGTAGGGGACACAGCTCATTTGCATACCTCTCACAATTGGTTAGATACAATTTATCGGTAACAATCCATGGCAGTAAATCACACCTAAAACCATTACCGGCCAGTAAAATTACCAGGCAGTAGTTTTATAAATCATAGTGTTAAATACTGTCCAGTAATGTTTTTTAATGGCCGGAAATGACTACATCTTTTATGAATATGGCCCTTGGTGTTTAAATGAATTCTACAGGCAGTACAGTCTTCCCACTAAGGACACTGACTGTAATGTACTTTAACAAAGTTGGATCAGGATCTGAACAAATGTCAGAATCAGAGCAGGGGAACCTTTAAAGAAGCTCACTAAAGTAGTGTGGGTGGTTTACTGAGGTGCATTCTCCTCTTTAAGACAGAATTGTCAGGGCGTACCATCATTCACACCTTCCAAACGTCATGTTTTTTGTTAAGGAAAAGAGACACAGAAATAAAGCACACTGTACTTTTTTATTTTTATTAAATTATATATTTTTTCTGAATTTATATTAACTTCATAAAAAAAACTCTCGTTTCCAACTCATATTCTGTAAAACAGTGAATGGATATTATGTATATAGATCCTCAGTGGAGTGTTTGTCTTTTTAAATAATTAGTTATCAATAAATCAGCATGGTTTAGTCATATAGATAACTACTGTTGCCTGTGCATAAGGATTGCACTAACTTAGATTAAAGCCCCTCTCATTTTTTAATTATTTACTTTTCTTCTGCAAGATATGGTACAATGGGTCTCATTATGTTCATGCAATCTTGACAGTGTTCTTAATGATAAACTAACAGATTGTAAACAGGCTGCTGGCATTTGCTTTTTAAAATATTTTTTAAACAATGTCCTTCATGTAACAGTAGTTAAGCATGGCAGAAGGACATCATTAGAGCCACGGTTAAACTGTAATTTACACCATTAGTAAGGCAGGAGCAATTTTTATTACCTAGCAATTTCGCTGCTGAAATATTTGGACCATATGGCTCAATTTGTGTAATAACCTTAATTTCTGCACCCTTCAGGTCTGCCTCCATCTCCTACGGAACAGAGGAATTTGGTTTTGCAGAAAGGCAAACTGTCTATATTCCAAGAGTTGAGATTAATAACGTGTCACGTCCTGTTTCGGTGAAGGAATTCGAACAGCAGCCAGATGGTATCTCTACAAATGACTGTCAGGGGTCTTGATCTAATCAATACGATGTATTAATACATCTCCCATTGCTGTTTCTCAAGGGGCCCCTGCGCAACATCTGGAAAGATCAGGAGGGGGAAAATCCGCCAGGCTGAAAGCTGATTCTTTTCAAAATCAAACTGAGCCCAATTAATTTTTCATGTACACTTGATAACAGTTTCATAATGAGATGTGTTTTTGCACGTCTTGACGGGTACTGGTTTGGCAATGCGGACCGCCTGCATTCTGTACCCTCATTCAGTCCGTTTACAGCAACCAATCCATTAATCAAGTGGTCTGGCATGGTGCTGAAGTCTCAGCTCAGTGAGGGATCAATACCAGCCTTAAAAAAGGCACAGACTAGACACCAGCACTGAGGGATGGCTGGCCCTTACATCAGCTATCGTTTTACACAGACTTAAACTTCTTAACACAGCTATGAACCGTATAAAAAAGAGACAATCCTGGGAACACACTGATTAACTTTTATACACTTAATACAATTTTTAGTATGTAACTTGGATTGAGTAAATTTGTCACAGCTAGTGAGCAAATGAATTAACCCGCATCCCCTCAGGAAAATGGGGCATTTAAAAAAATTATATATATATATATATATATATACATATATATATATATATATATATATATATATATATATATATATATATATATATATATATATATATATATATATATATATATAAAGACTGAATTTAAGCAATTCTACGAAAACTTAAAAAAAAAAAAAAAAAAAAGAAACCATTTGGGAATGTTTTTCAAGTGTGAAATATTGCTGCTTCACAAGTAATCAGATGTGAAAAACAATAACTTTAATGTAATTTTATTGTAATGCTTTCATATTTAGGAGATACCATGTTTTCATTTACTTTGTATTTATAATGGTTTCTTAAAAATGCACAATTTTAGTTAACATACTATTGTTCAGAATATAAAAGCCATTATTTTACAAACTTTAAAAGTGTGATCAGGATACACTGCATGCGCTCCCAAATAAATGTTGAGCAATGTATAGCCCACTTGATTTATGACCCATGATGTGTAATATTTTTTTTAAAAAAAAGGTTGGCAATATGTTTAAAAATATAATGTTGTGATACTGAAACACAAGACACAGCAAAGGTAACGGAATGCATTTCTTGTAAACTTTGCATTGTGTTCTGTTTCTAATGCCATCAATCCAGACCTAGTAATAAGCACTGAAGTCATCACAAAATTAAACATTACATTTGTGTAAAAGAACTGTTGGTTATTTTTTATTTTTTTAAATCAATTTTGTGTTGTTGCTGTTGTTTAATTGTACCAAGTTGAACTTTACATGTACTGCGTATTATATATTTTACTAAATGGCCTGTGGATAGAATTCAAAACATGTTAGAGCTATCATACCAGCAACTGGGCAGTACTGTAATTAATAAAAGTAATCTTGGACACTCTTTTTTAGCACCTCCTTTCTTACGTTATAATTTACAGTTGCCTCGATCTTCACTTGGCTGTCCTTTATATTTCTTGACCTCTAGAAGTCTCTGTGGTTTTGAATGTATGATGGAATCAGGTAGGATGCTGTTAGTCATTTGATAATTAATTTCCTTAGGTTTTGACAGGGGTTTTATTAGAGTTAGACTAGAGCCTAGAAAAAGTGCCAGAACTGTTTTAATATTTGTATACTAATTACCCAATATTTAACAGTCTACTTGCAATCATCTTGTATTAATATATAGAAAATAGAAAAATAATGCAAAAACCAATGTCAAAAAGATTTCTAAAATTAACACAGTATACTTAAATATATGTCAAAATGTGTGGTTTTATATTTAGTGAACAGCATTTTTATTTGCAATTCCATGAAGTACCTAGTTGTATATGTGAGCAATAACAGCATTTAAATACTACACTGTAAACAAAACAAAACAAAATACATAATTTTCGATCCTACCCCCTTGCAATTATTGTGGTCTTAATTTATCACACCATCATACCACAATGAAAGCACTTATCCATTAACAATGTGTACTGGTAGCCTGTTAACAATACATGTGTTGAAATAAAAATATAATAAAGTACTTACATCGCAGTACTAAGAAAACAACACTATGATAAGGGAAATTTCACAGCACTTGTTAATAGTTAAGGACTAACATTTATAATGCACTTAAATTAAGAAAAAAAAGGACTGCTGTCAGAAGCATTAGCGATAAGCACTCTTGTCTTCTCATGTCACTTGTCTGGAGACAGTACCCAGCACCTGTTACTGCGGCTGGCTTAAACTAAAGGTTAACAAATCATTCCCTATGTTTTGACAGGTCACAGCTTTCTTGTCTCACTGTGTTTTCTTCTTGATTTTCCAGTTAATAAATATACAGCTGAGGCTTATGGATAAATGACCAGAAGCACTTTGCGGCAATTAAATGTAAATGCCGTAGGTTAAAGGTCACAATTTCCATTTAGTATGAATTGCCAGTGACATACACAAAGGTCAAAGCAGAACTTATGGTCTGCCAAAATACAGTACATAACATATGTTAACGATATATATGTCAATGGTGTGCTCCAGCTTCTTTGCATTTCAATGAGGTCAATTGTCTTTGCAGACTGTTTAACTTCACAACATCACAAATGATTACATACCAAACTGAGTTTGTATGGGATGTCATTACATCTTATGTGGCCAAGAACAACATGCATGGGGTTTCCATTTAGGTCAATTTACACGTGAAATGGCGATGCGGTTTGTGCCCGGAAAAAACGGCCAAAGATTGGGATAGGGTAAATCTCATTTACTCGTGTAAATGACGAAACACACGGGAAAACCCACGCCCCGTTTTGTATGGAAACCTGCATTTCACATGTAAATGTTAATGAGCGTGTTTATCCTTAAGTATAAATATTGCAAGGGTGCAGGTCAGTTGTTACTGTGGATTCCAAGACGGCAGAAGGTAGTGGCTGATGAGCGATTTTATGGTTAGCAGTGGTGTAGTTCACCTTAATGATAATGTGGCGGGTTTTTTTATCATTGTTTTTTGCTGTGTCTGGTCTGTCATGTTGTATATCTCTTGTGGGTTTACAGTTCTGTATAAAACTTACCATGAACTGCGTTATGCCCTTGTTATAGTATTAAAACAGCTGTTTGAGAATACCCTTGCTGTAAAAACTACGCTAAAGTTAAACACGAAGAGCAAGTGAGCTGCTTAAATGTCTAACTGAATTAATTCCCGTCCTTTTTTTGATCCCAGCTATGTCCAAAGGCAACATGTGTCTGCCCTCCACGTTAGTAAATATAGTTGGTGAACTGGATGTCATGAGCCAGCTCGATTGCCCAAAACAGTGCAACAACATCCAACAAGTTGTTGATGCCCTCTCAGAACTGACCAAATAAAATTGCAAATGAACCTATTGATTGTGTTTTATTTGTTTGCATCATTAATATTTAACACAACAGTAAACCCAACACAACTTGAAAGAAAGGCGAGAATCTCTGACTGCACAAGCCTCCTCCAATTATAAGAAGCACAAGCCTCCTCCAATTATAATAAGCGTGATGGGCTTGTTTTTCGCGGGTTGGAATTTGCATAAACACCCATACTCTAACATGGGTTGACTTGTTTTGAAAGGCAGTGCCACTTTTTTTTTCTCGGGAGACTTGGCAATACTGGTAAACTTCCCCGTTTGTCTCACAGGCAGCCACTGATTCCTGAACACCTCATTTTGTTGTTGACAAGAGTTTGTGCAGGACACAGCTGGCAGTGGCAATTTTGGGAACAAACTAATTGTGCACTTCAGTCCGTTTCAGCAGTATCCGCCATCTCCCTTTTAAGTGCCCACTACCCGTATTTGCCCAAGCGTGATGCTGAATGGTTCCTCAGCAGCTGTCAGCCGGCCGGACGGGTAGGGTTTCTAAGCCAGGGTAGTATACGCAGCATCACCTGATCCCCTATATGCTGTATTGCCTGGATGAAAGGGAAATATATATAACGTCTCCGCCGGGTTTCAGCTATGATGATCTGCAATACCTGTTGGCCAGTTTCATTTTATACCTCCGAGTTCATTTTTAATTAATGAGTCGTAAGATAAATTAGTTGAAACAGTATTCACTACTAATGACATGACACCCCACTAATGACATTTGAAAAACAATTTGGGCAAGAGCATTAAAACACATTATTAACCAACCAGGCATGAGGTATGTTGCTTTATTACAGCAGCTTAGATTCACTCGTGTACCAGTTCTCTGCACATGGTAACCACATTTTCACAAAATTTCACTAGTAATCTTCAAAAACAGCACGAGTACTTTACGCATAGCTAATTTACATATCAACTCCCACCTTTCCCATTCATTTGCATGACGTTGGGTGAAAAGCACGGCGTGCTCGAGTAAAATAAACTGAGAGAGTGGAAACCCCAAAAAGCATATGTCTTGAGCTCGAAAAACATGCATGGAAACCCCATGATTGTCATCTGCTTAGTTAAAAAAAATAATAATACAGTATAGCATATGTGGTGATGCATTTTATGGGAAATTACAGGCAGTGGAGATTATCATAATTGACATAATTTACATTCTGCATCCTGAAGAAACAGCTCCTTTGCCTTTTAGTTTAGTCATTATAATACTGTTTTTTTCACATTTTGTAAAAAGAAAACTATGGTTCCATGCATACTCATTTTTCCCACACACATGATGATGGCCTGACATAAACCTGTAGCTTCAACACATGTTTTAGTAAGATATCCTCTCTTGTGTGATAAAAAAAAGTTATCAAATGCTCAAACATGCTGTGTCTGCTGTTTATTCCACGGAGTTTAGATCCAGTCTTTCATGTTACACAGGACTAGCTATATATTCACTTGAGGGGTATCTAATACTATGGGCTCTTTACACATTTTATATTCAGATTGTGTTATATCGAAGTGTTCAAGGTAACTTTAAAAATACATACCAAATATATTCAGAAAACATTAATTAACTAAAAAACTATAAAAAGTTCAAATAACAGATAACATTTTCAAGATGAGAGCAAACTCAATTCAACTTCCCTTTCAACGTACAGTTTTACCAGCGCTCATTGTATAATTAAATAATTAAAAAACAAAATAGAATACATTGATAAAATGGTTGTTCCAAAAATATGACATTTACATTTAAGTTATTTGACTGGCATACAGCACAGTGGAGTTTTTCAGCCATACGTTGATGCAGCTGCTTTTTCCTTTTTTAAAATATTATTTAAAAGGTAATTCTTAAGACCACAGCATTCTGATACAATCTGATCACACCTGTGCACACAGGAACAGTTATTTCCAATGAAGGTAATTAATCTGACGTTCAAATGATTGCTCCATCAATGTTAATGGTCTCTGAACTTCAATAAACCGGTCACTGACCAATAATCTCAGCTGACCTCTCGTGCTAATGTTATTCCCACTGTATTTATTAGGTTATGACAGAGCACTTAAAGTGGTCACTTGTCCAGAACAGCTGCTGAATTTCACTTTGACTGGCACTGAACCATGAACAACTGGTCACATCTTAATGAGGTTTCTCTAATTTGTTAGTCTTTGAGGTGCAAAGATTATATCCACTGGGAAATAACAAGGCTTTTATGTGTGGCCATTTTGGTTTAATTTTTATAGAACAATATTCCGCTGTATATAGAATAGCTGAAACAACTGAAACAGCGAGTAGGCCTACTTGTGCACTATGTAAATCTGCATGTGACATATAACTCATTATGATTCACGGTTAACCTTTCCTGGCAGTCAGGATTTTCATTGTTCCCCATATGAACAAGAACTAGATCTTTTCTGTAAGGGACAATATGTGTTAATCACTAACATTGCTGATAAGATAAGGTATCTCGAGCAGAAACAGTCAAGATTTAGAATTTGCAGTATAGTCAGACAAGTACCCTTAACTCATGTCAAACAATCGTACACACAATGTACAATGAAGGAAATGAAGGGACTGCTGATAATACAGTATCAAAATCAGTATTTGAAAAGAGAAGTCAACTTAATGAATTAAATCATAAATACAAATTTATCCCCTGCACTTGTGCCAACACAATGAATAATACACACACACACACAAAAAAAAAAACAGACCGTAAAATATATTAAGGTGCTTTTAGAAAAATAGATCTGTCCGGTTGCACCGATATCATTGCATGGGAAGCCAATCAAAATGCTTGGTTTGTCCAGGCCATTTTAAAATAAAAGAATGTTCTCGTGCCAGTGCAGATACAACCTGGTACTACCAGAAAACAGGATGGAAAACACATTTAGATCATAAAGTGTATGGATCTCAAAAGATTTGAAACATATCTTTCTGGTGAGCTACAGCATGTCATATTGTTTACCAAACTGCCAAGTTCAGTTTTGTGCCTTTTGACACATATTGCAAAAGAATACAGTTTGCAGGCACCAGACATGATAAGAAAGTGCAGAGACTTATTCAAGTCCTAAAGGATTTTGCCACAGGCTGTCTCCATATCAGCCTGGAGGCCTATCCTGCAGCAAACAGATGGCTCCTGATCTGCAATTAAAGTAAAAACAAACATGTGTGCTGGCCATCACACAGACCGGTATGAACTGCAAATACCTACACTCAAATATATAACTACTCTAACTATTCTATAATAATGGTAACTACTAGTTAAAAAATATAACAAAAGAACACAAACAAGGGAATCAAAAATAGGCTGAATGAAAAACAGTGAATATAGTTTCTTACCTGACGGTCAACAGGTAAGGATCTGCAGGGAAGTTACATCAGTGCCCTTAGCGTAATTTCTAAGGTAGTGAATATTGAATCCTGGTCTCCAGGTTCAGAAACCAACAAGTCTCTGCCAATTGAGCCAGGCTCCATTTGCAGAGCAGATAGACATGTCCCTACACCACTACACCAAAGAGTTATTTACAAATATGCAGTTTTGACCATGTTGCTGGATTCTATTTAAATAATAGCGGTGGCTGAGGATTTGTTTTATTTTTATCAAACTGACATTCCTATGGTAAACTCAAGAAAGAAAGTACTAGTGGTTGGTTAGTTATTTTTGGCAGCAGGACAATAAAAATGTAAAAACAATTGCGATTGTGCTTAGACTCAATTTTGAAGAACTACGTAATACACTCCCAAAGCATATTCGTTTGATCCATTGCATATTTATTGAGAGTGTAATAAACCAAAGTATGTGTAACAAGCTCAGCTTTGGCTAATTTATCACAGTAAAACCTGGAATGATTTAAACTGATATGCAATGTGAGTTATCTCCAAAAATAACATTTTAGATTGATGTCATTTTTTATTTTATTTAAAATGTACTTAACATATTTAAAATATCCACCTCATAACAAATTAAAAACCTAGTACCTTACCGGCACAGTTACAGCTGTTACAGCAGACGTGTTAAATGTTGGATCGCTTCTTCTTTTTTGATAGACCACTCGGTACTGAGCTATAATCCCATTGGGAGAAGCAGGCTCCGTCCAGTTGAGCAACACAGAGTAAGCGCTCGTGGGCTGAACTGAGGGAGCTGCCATGCCCTGTGGCAGTGCTTCCAGGGTTTGCGTTGACGACCACAGGCTGTCCACAGATCCCCTGGTGTTGCGGGCTCTCACTCGATATTCATATTCAGTGTGGGGCTGGAGTATGTCGGAGGCATCAATAAACTCCAACGCGCCCTCAGACCAGATGAAAACAAGTAGCTCATCTTGAGTGCCAACTGGTCGTCTGTAAAACAATAACACCACCACATAACTATTAGTTGAAGTATTTTGTTCATAGAGGTATTCATTTCTGTTGGGCAAATGGGTTTAAAGGGACAATTTGATAAGGTCACATTTCTGAGCTAAACAAATTTAAATACATTTATGGAGTTGCGCTGGTGGGAAGTAAGGCATTTGTTGGAAAAAATACATGAAAATAATGTAAATGTGCACGCTGTACCCCAAAATGTATACATTTTCTTGAAATGACAAGCATCTGGGGATGGTACATTCTTTGCCCATTTAACCCCAAATCTCTTGTTCACTAAATGGATATGGTAATTGTCCCATCTTCCTAAACTGGTAAAATGTTTTAATAAACAAGAGGTTAAAAGGGATTCATTTACAACCAATGTAGAATGACCGTGTGTGATATTTGTGCTTAATTTTACTCCCAAAATTGGGTTTTTGCAATGATGATAGCCAAGCCTGGTAAAATATTTAATGTGATACCCGTCTTAGCATTCACTATTACATAAATCCATTTTAAAGTTTAAAATGTATTTAACAATTAATATATAAAATATAGTTAACAATGCAGGGTTTTCAAAAGTCATACCAAAGAGAGTATGCATGTTAACCATGTACATTTTTGCAAGCCTCATTAATTCCCAGCATTAGAACAACTGGCCTCCATGCTGGTCCACAAAATGACATTCAGCCTCGGGTAATATGCCTCCTGACTGCTCCATCATACTTTTGTTAATTTTCTTTGAATGAGGAGAGACAGAGATGGGGAACACAAAACCAACTAATATCCTGTAATCATAATAGCAGAATGAAAATACAAATAAACTACAAACAGCAGGATATGTTTCCTACATGCTGGGTTGTAAACTATAGCACACAGTTAAATATGCTGTCCACTTATCACTCAGCAAAAAAAAAATAAAAAAAAACAAAAAAAAGGTTAATTGCAAAATGTCTAGAAATGTTAAATTGATGTGTGCATAATATTTGTAATGCCCAGTAAGCCACTCTCCTTTAAACGTCTAGTTTAGTTTACTGCTAATGATACTGCAGTTTTGAAAATACATAAAACTATAAACTAACACTGAGCAGCTGATAACTCAGATCTCTGATTTGTTTCTGTTTTGTAATCGCATACTGATTATGAAATTCTGGTCCATTAAGCAAAGATGTACACAGAAGTTGTACAAGTACCGGTAAGTCACTTTTAAGGAACTAAAGCCTCCACAATGCATTGAGCTCGATGCACTTCCTGCCAAATGAATACTCTTTGAGACTCAAGTGTGGAATGTAAATATGGAGGATTGCCTTGCTTGATTTTTTAAGATGTAATTTTAAATAAATTATTTAATTAACAGTTGTTTAAATTTTGTTGTAAATCTAAAGCAGTTTTATTACCAAAATAATGTTTGACTGTTGTTAAGATTGCTAGCTTGCTTGTGTAAGTTTCACAGAATGTCTGATGATCAGTATTATTCTGACATGTGAATGTATTGATGTCCCTACAGCTAAAACCACACCTGGGAAATCTAATTAACCTAGACTGTAACCTGGTGTATTGTCTCTGATAAAGATAAATACTGGTAGCTAAACTATGGAAGAACAATACAGAAAATTTTGAAATACCTTGATATACAATTATTCACATGTATTTTCATGAATTAAGACCCCTATTGCATAGCAGTTTCCCCTCCCAGGTTTTAAAATTAGCCTGATTAGCGACAGTGCATATTCTATTTGTAACAAGCTCAGTATGTCTTATTAAACACATAGTAAAACCAGGAACTGATCCAACTGCTATGCAATGGAAGTCTTATTTCCATCCCTGAATTGTAAAAATCAGTGAGCAGTTTTGTTTGGTTTGAAACACTAACATACCGGTACTGAGAAGCCACTGCAACACATTACCAGTCATTGCAGTGCCCAATACATTGTCACTGAAGAACATCTGGTAATGGTAAACAGACACTAATGGCCTATTTCAATTAACTTCTAGCTTGGAAAAAAGGTGTTTTAATGAATTACAAAAACAGAGATCCATTTTTAGTTTTGATTCAATAGTGTTAATGCAATCAGAATACGTTGTCCTATATTTAGTTTTTCCAGTTTAAAATATAATTGAATTGGGCCCATAGGAATTCTATTTCACTGTGTAAAATGCAACCTGACCGTGAGACAATTCAGGATTAATACTTTACATTATTTTTTATCCCTTTACAATGATTGAAAATGATTTTTTTTTTTTAAAAGACTGCATTTTTTTTGGTTTTCTGCTAATGGATAAAGTTTTTGCATGATTGTTGTCTGAATGGCTTCTTAACTGCAACAGAAATAACTGGCAAGTGATTCATGTTTGTAGAAGAGAATGTAACGATTGTATCATGAGCCCCAGTGCACCATTTTCATTTCACTTTAAATAAAGAACAAAATGTGTCTGTGTCAGTCAGCACTATTCCCCTGTACTCAGAGGTATCAAACATGCTACCATTATGATTGTGATGTGATTGTGTCACATTGGTATAAGCTTTATTGCTTTTGAGTCAGCTATGTAGCATGGTATTCTGTTTCATATTACTCTTTATATCACAGTTTGAGTGTGCCTAGAATAATTAGATGGAACCAAGGAACATCAAATGCTATTTACAGCTGTTATTTTCAGCAGTTAATACTTTTTAATTCTGTTTTCCCCATAACTGCATGCACGATTCAAACAACAAGATATATAACATATATGCACAATCCTGAGGGCTCAAAATGTAAACATCTTTTACATGTAGCATGTTTTAAAATAGTATACACACATTCTACCTCTAGCCACAGAGTTCAATAGCAATTGCCTTTGTTAGAAAATCTGACAATTGGTAGCAGCTGATTATTATTATTATTTTTTTGTGTGTGTGTTTTAATTATACTCACCATCCTTGTTATGATTTTTGCATTAGTTTTTATTAAATGTGGTATTTTTTTTGTTCCAATATTATCTTGGAAAGTCTGACACATTTAATCAGAAGTATAAAGCTGCATTACATTAGGCAGAAGGTTAACTTAAAGAGCACATGACAGGTATCTAGTTGTATATGAACTGCCTGGTCACTCCATAAATGTTTCAAAGCAGAGATTGGAATTGCAGGGTGTATGTTATGACACCATTCAATAAGAAGGATACTGCACAGAGCAGGGCTAAAACCATGCCATTTTTGGACCATAAATCCCTTCACAGCTAGGCATATGAGAGCCAAGCTGAATGAGACCTGATAGACACTGCACAAATAGAACTCATATCTAATCAGCAAAAACACCATAGCACTTTCAGTAAATGTTGATGACCAGGGCAATATAGCAGGTGATTACCACTCATGAAAATCACCTCACAACCCACAGTTTTACCACTTCTCACCCATGTGTGGTCAGAACCTAATATTTCAGCAAGATAACACACTCACAAACAGTGATACAGTAAATTATGCAATTATTGTTATCACAACAGCTAGATGTGGTGAACCAGAATAGACGAGCTGCTAACGTGATCCTTTGAGGTCAGAGCTCTGTAGTTAACTGCACAGTGTCTTCACAGGGTGGATGTATATTGGCAACATATCTAACATTTCTAAGCTCAATGCTACAGTAAAACCACCATGACAGATAACTGGATGCACACTGGCTTCTGACTAACAGTTCAGCAGGATTCAATTACTAGATTGCAGGGTGGATGAGTGCTGGCTGTAGCTCTCCAGCTGAGCTGGATCCAGTTATGAGCTACTGAAATAATGGCTCAGTGAACATTAGATCATAGTTAAGTGACTGCGTGTCCTTGGCATCCCTAGTGGTAGGTCATGTGATGAGCCGCTTATGCACATATTTTATCATTATGTTGTCAAGATATTAAATTGTAAAGTACGAAAAACTAAAAATGTGCTCCAACAGTACAGACCCCTGAAGATGTTTCAGAGTGCATGTTTTGCCCACTGTATTCCATGACACATCATAGAGAAACCGAATTCCTGACATCAGCCGTATCATGTTGAGTTTTTGCCGTGCTATATTCTCAATAAATCGGTACAGCTGACACCCTCTGCTTTAAAATCATACATCCCGGAATTGTATTCAACTGCAAAGTCACATCAAAACAGTGACATCATGATCGGGCCCCTACCTCAGCCACTTAAAGGTATTCTCTTTCTCAAATGTTATCATCCTCTTTTCAATGAAAATCACAATTGAATAAATCAAGGTTGCACATAAATAGAAAACAAATAAAGATAGATTTAAAAAATGTAGATAAAGATAGTTATAGAACTTTAAGCGTTAGTGTATGGGTAATATCGACAGGCTTGGACCATTCACTTAATACTTGTTCCGATACTACCCACATACACATTCGTCATCATATAACGCTATAGCATAACACATCTATGTAAAGCTTCTTTATAAGTACTGTGCTGTAAATACTATATATACAGTCAAACCTGTATTAAGAGACCAATCAAGGGACAGTCTAATACTGGCCTCTTAACACAGGTGGTCTCTTAAAAGATGGCCCATAACTTATGAATTTGACATGCTTTCCTGTAATTATGTACGTCTTACACACACTGTAAAAGCCAGAAGATGTAATATGAACAAAAGGTAGTATGCAATTTAATAACATTAATTTAGATCAGTGGTCCTCAAAGTGGTGCCCGCAAAGCCAGGCCATCGTGCCCTTGGCAGCTGTTCTTAAATTATGGGTCGTGAACACATTTCTGGCAGGTCGTAGTGTGGGAAAATAAATAAAGCTTTAAATGCGTTTTCCAACAAAAGCGTCACAGCAGTCTGTTGACAGTGGTGCTCGCTTATGCTGTGCTTGCACGTACTCGACATATATATATATATTTTTCCTGAAGGGCCTCTGCGATACGATCAACCAATTGAATATCTGCATTTTCTCTGCGGTAGCCCAAACATAAGTTAGCTGGGTGGGGCATAAACTGTGTCTGTTTCAGTTGCAGGCACTGACAGTAAGTTTAACCAATAGGAGAGTCAAATATCTGAGTTTTATGCAGCTGTCCAATCATGAGCAAGCACAAGCACTGAATGAAAATTGGCAAGCAAGTGGCCAATGGGAAAGTGAAAGATCTGACAGCTGTCCAATCATTCGTGAGCAGAGGCGGGTTGTTAATATGCCGGCTAAGCACTGAATTTCGCCGACTGTTATTGATAATACATTTCAGAATTTAGAATTTAATTTTCTCTCTATATATTTTTTTATTTCAACAGACAAGGGAAACGCCGTAGTAGATTTAGTTACCAACGATCTTTATGATCGATCTTTAAATGGAATTTTGCCAAACTGAAACAAAGCGAGATGCTATCTATCCTCTTATTTTAGTTTACTCATGGTTGCATTTACAAAACAAATTATTTTGTGAAAGTAATGAATGCTTGCCTTTCTCAGGTCACACAAAATGTTTTAAATCCTTTGCAAATTTCAATGCCTGATCTAAGATCTTTTTGGATTACCGCACACATTGTTTTCATACTCTTATAAGTATGGCTTGAATTTTTTGGTGTTTATTTTCCTTTTAACGGTTTGCCTTTAAGTCTTAAGCCCCTACATCCTAATTATGAGAACATTCTGTTAAATTAGTGGGAAAGAACAACACAACACGAAACTGACACATTGGAAGATACCTAGTTCTCAGACAAGTGTGAGAACGAAATGCAAGTTGAAGTAGCATCTGGGGGGAGTGATTAATGTCATTGCTTGCTCTTGTGTTTGAATAATGAAGAAGGTGAAACAGAATCAGCAAGTCAATCAGGACATCAAGGTAAAAAGAAGCGACTTTGTTTAGTAATTAACAGTTTAATTGAGATATTTAAATGGCACAAAACACGGCCATGTGAACAAAAATAAAAACCTAAAACTTCAAGCCCTAGTTCTTTCTGTTTCAAAATGCTGTATCTGCGTCTTTCTAGTGCCGAATTGTTCAGCAGTTTTTCTGGCACTTACTGTCTTTACAAGTTTAATAACTTTAATTCTGTCATCTAGGAAGGACCTTTTGTTTCTACACGTTTTCTCTGTTGTTTTCATTGATTACAGATAAAAGACCGCTAAAATGGTTACCGTATTCATTTGAATTTAGGACGTACATTTAAAACCATATTTTTCTTATAACAATAACCCTGTGTAAGGGTGCTTAATGCAGGTTTGAGTCCGTTGCTGGGTAAGAGAATTGTGGTCGCTGGTCGCGTTAGACAGGTGGTCGCTTATTACAGTTAAATAAAAGCACAAATATCACTAGGAGGAATTTAAAGTGGTCACTTAGACCAGGTGGTCACATGAGCAGGTTTGACTATATATACATACAATTAAAAAAAAAAAAAAAAAAAACTCTAGTAAGTAAGCAATCAGAGACTATAAATCCTAATAGCAGTTTTGTACACTATTATGTCTGATAAATACTGTATAGCTCCTATATATGGATCATCTCAATTACGACATAATGCTATTTTTTTCTCCATGTTAATTAGGCATTTCCACTATACCCCACCCGCCAACCTAATTTTTGATTCCTAATTCTAATAATTTAAGTCCTAAAGTTCTTATGCAGTAAATACAGATGGCAGTTAGCCTAATCAGCAGAGCCACAGACTTTGCCATCAACCTTAAGCTAACAATGTTTCATTGTCTGTTTGCAAGTAAACGACATATAACTGGTTTGAATGGTCTTTAACTCCAGGCTAGAGAAAAAAAAAGAGTGATGCATACTGCAGTTTTATATCGGATATTTATAGCTGTGGTAGTAGTAATCAAATTATCTACAATCTGTACAGTCAGCACGCTGTCGTTCAGACAGTAGGTTGTGGATGGCTGTTTACCCATTTGTTACCTGTGTATGAAGTAATTAGTGATGACACCATTGGGTTCTCTTGGGGGGGCCCATCGGACTTCAACAACTGAAGACCCAGAAGCAATAACTGTAGGTGCTTTAATATCTTCAGGTGGAGCTTCAGCTGTCTTTATGTATGCCCTCGGACCAACGCCACAGCCATCTATAGGAAATAATGCATTAATATGGAAGAAATATTCATCTTTGCTGCTGTGGTTAGTTAGCGCTGCTATTCAAACACCTTACATAACCACATAGTTACAACCATACCAGGAACTGAAGGTGTTCATAAGTTAGAAATATCTGTAATTCTGAATCATATCAATGATAATGTATGTGTACTGTATTAGATCTACACTTTCAACCTACGGAGTAAGAATAAGCAATAAATAAACTGGCAAAATTGTACTTGTTTTACAGTACTTGTTTTACAGTAGCTTCTGGTTTCAACCGGTGTGTTTGGTTGACCAGTAGTGCGTAGTGTGAGCTTTGTAACTTTGATAGCAGAGTCAATTGAATAATTAAGCACCTGGCTGGAACCAAGTCCTGTAATGGAATGGACAAGAACAGCCAAGCTCTGTATTGTAGAATTACCTGTATTGTATATCAACAATACATTTACATTTTGTAGCTGCCTAAGTAACTGCATCAATCAGATATGTTAATAGGCTTACCAGCATGCATTCTCCAAGCTTACTAAAACAGGTATCATTTCAGATATCGCCACAGTCAAATTGTGAAATCTTTAATATACCATATTAGCCTATTGAAACCTTGAAAGCTGCGCTGTAATATACTGGTATTCCTATTACAATTTTATAAGATATCTTAAGGGTACATTTGCTTTGTTCGTTGCCCCAACTTATTTGAAATTTGAAATAAAACAGTTGCATTGTTACTGTGTGTCTTTATTGCTAGTCCAACATTTGGATATTTATTCCAAATTAGAAAAACAAAACTGGACAATGGGTACTTTTAAACAATGTCATTTTTAACATGTACTAAAATTCATGTGGCACAGTGAGGTATGTTAATCACATCTTTTTGGTGGGTTCTCAAATTGCCTCTTGCACTAAAACTCATGCTAGGTCACCAGTAGTGAATTTTCATTACAATTCAGATTTCAGAGGTGACTTCTATAGTTGGTGAAGCATATAGAAGTAGCAGTTGGTGTGTAGAAGCCATAAAATATACATTTACATATAGTATATGGGAGCCGACGGTATTTAAAAAATCCTGTCCATTGCCTTCAGTGCTTTTATCACAAAATGTATAGAAGACTTTAGATGACATACCTTGCTGACATGCTTGTATTCGGATTTCATATTGAGTGAATGGGCGGAGTCCCTCCACCAACAAGAACTGATTGTGCCCTGCTGCTCTGATCAATGCTTGATTACTTCCAATGTTTAGCAGAATATTGTACTCCAACAGCATGGTCGTATTAAACACTCCTTTGAAAAAAACATATAAAACAATGTTTGATCATAAGATGGTTGGAAAAAATGTAGTTTTCTTTTGTAGAATGGTGTGAAAAAGGTACCAAATGGATTCTTTAACCATCAAAATATAAACCTGGGAAGCAAAACATACAAATTAGCTTGAATGATTGTTAAATAAATGCATACATAAAGTGATTCATCAATTTCAATTTTCTGGAGAATAAAACATATTATATTCAAAACATGTTATTAAATTAATGTTTCTTAAAGTTAATGTAAAAATGTCAGGACAGGATCAAGATAGGATTGGTGCTGCAAGTTTATTTGACAAGAAATAGGTTTTCCTATGCATTGTTCAAAGCACACATCTAATCTGAAACATAATAAAAAGCACTAGAATGTACATTATGTTTGTTTATCAAAAATGCATTGAGAATATTTACAAGATTTAGATTTAAACCTGAACAATTCTCAAAGATACAAAATGTTAAAATAAAGAAGCCTAGAAAAAAGGAATATAAAAAAGAAATACTGAAATCAGAATAGTATTGTCACTCATTCTGAAACAGAGGAACATTCTTTTTATCTGATGACATTTGGCCTTTAACATTAGCCACTTGGGAAGTCACATGCCTTCATTAGTCCACCGCTGATATGTGTGTAAAGCAGAAGCACAGGCCTCATAAAAAGAAAGTGAACCAATTTATTCTAACTGCACATGGCAGTATTGTTATTTAGTAGCAGAGTTACACACAACACTCTGACAGGCTGCCATAACACATTTCCAGGTTTTGCAAAGGAATACGGTTTTTGGTTTGTTAATATTCCCATCACTGCTCTGTTTCATAATTTACAACAACTGGAGGCTGATAGGTTATTTAACATTTATGAAGCTGAGATGTATTCAGAATGGGCTGATTATCTTTACAAATGAAAAACTTAAATTATTCAACTTCCTTCATTGTTATATCCCTGAGCAGATGTAGTCTTTTGCTAAGATACAAAATCCCATTCAAATGATACAGTGCTTTGATCATATATACCTGCCAAAATGTTCAATCACACAGATTCCTACGTTCTATTATTTACCACTAATCACCCAGTCTAGAGTTTTACACTTTCCACCTAAAACCATATAACCTTTCAAATCAATTTTATCATGTAAAGGTTTGTATTTCAACTTATCACATATAGACAATTTTAGCAAGGAATACTGCACTTATTTGTAAAATCCTTGTTTAAGAAGACAAGATATAGTAACCAAACATTTAAGAAAGCTACTATGTTAACACCATTGTTAATAACACTCATGCAGCAGTAAAGACATCTTAGATTTGGGGAAGAGGGTTATTGGCTTGATCCCTGGCCAAGATTGAACTACCAGTCTTACATCTGAAACAAGTACATTTTCGAAAGTCTGTCCCAAGAGTAAGTATTATTATTATTATTATTATTATTATTATTATTATTATTATTATTATACATTTTACCATAGGCAATACAATAACAATAAAATGCACTTTTTCGTAAAAACTAATATGGGGATCCAATAAAGACACAGGCATTGATTTAATAAAATGTAACTCATATTAATGGTATCTGGGGACTACCAGTTTGGCTGTTCAAGCAACTTTTGAAAAAGTGGCATATCGAGACCTTTGCATTACATACATTTTATCTATGATCAGGATTTTAAAATGTTGGTTACTTCAGCAACTTCAATATGTATGCTTTAATACACTGTGGAACATCAAAGAACATAACTGATTTGCCTTTCCTATCTGTAACTGATTTCTAGCATTTTACTCTGGTTCAAAGGTATTTCCTAAGCCAGCAGTGCTTTTAATGTTTGCTCTTTCCATTTTTCCTCACATAATGATTTTGGTTAATAGATATTATATAGATACTTGCATGTTCATTATAAATTAGAATCAAAGTTAAACAATAGAACTAAAGCACACACAAATATCCTGCTTACTTTCCCACCTCTTTCTGCTTTATGCACTACTATTCTTATCTTTAGGGAAAAAAAAGAAAGGAAAAAAGTGCCTACGCATATATATCACGGTCCTGCTGCTGTTCTGGCTGATAATTTACTACCTGCTCTTACGGTCTAAACAACAGCTAGTAGCGAGTAAATTGAAATTCACAATGCTGAGAAGTACTGCATTATTGTGTGTGCATTTAAAAACTATTCCCCCTAAATCACAGATAGGTTAGAAAAGCAGTCACTTAAGTTTGTATACTAATTGATTCTATCAGCCATATGTGTCACTCTTCTGTGATGCATGTGGTTTGACTATGTTCATCCCATTAAATTACATAAAACGCTGCCCATAAATTATTAGTATGGAGTTTTCAAATAAACGACCACCAATACATGAATAATTCACTGTGACTTATAACTAAATTGAGATCTTGCTTACTTTGGATAAGATGTAAACATTACTGTACCTGGAGGGGTCCAGGCGACAAAGACTGAACGAGGTCCAACTCCTGTAATGTTATATGGGACTGGAATTCTCTCTGGAGTAGCCACTGGGGTCTGAATCACATATTTTTCACTTCTGTTGCTCCCTCCGCCTGTACTGGCTTCCAGCACGTACACATACCTATCAACATTGACAACAGAAATACATTGTCAGAAGCTGGAATTTCCTTTTTTTTCTTTTTTTACAGATTTATTTTTATATTCCATTAGGAAAACCATGCATACTAACTACCAATATTAGAAATTATTTAATTGTGCATGTACAATCAACGTTACACCACTAACTCAGTTACTATATTCATTTAGTTATCAAACACATTTAAATAAAGCTTATTTCTAATGACAATTATTATCCTGATTATCACTCACAGGATCAGCATTCAAAAACTTGCCAACAGGATCAACATGCTGTGCAGCCATCCCTAATACTAATTCATATTTTATAGTGATTAATGACACGCAATGTACATTGTATATTTCCAAATCCAATCCAATACATCATTAAAAGAGCCCTTAATAGGGTTTATAATATCGGGATGCAGAAATCAGATATACTTCAAAAGGGAGAGTTAAAAAATACTACTGTATTTACTTTTCTTTATTGGAAACCATTTAGAAATCTTGTTGCAAGGTGATTATGTCAATGGTAAATAGTAAGAAAAAAAATGTACAATCAAATCTTGCAGCCTCCCATATACTGTAGTGTTTTGCTAAACACCTTTCCATTCTTCATTTCTCTGATTGATTATTATTAAACTTAGCAGGTCCTTTAGTTTGTGTGTGTGTGTGTGTGTGTGTGAGTTTTTGTGAGACTGTGTTGTTGTCTCATACCATCCACTCTTATTAATTCTAACTTACATAAACTCTGACTCCCATTTCTGAGTCACCCTCTCAGCAGCCTGAGAGGTAAAGCACCTAAGTGCTCGGAGCACAGCCACTTTTATTTAAAGCATAAAAGCTTTCAAATTGACTTATATTTTTCCTGCTCATGATTCCTTTAGACCCTGTGGTTGGATTCTTTATCTTAAATCAATTTAAAGATGCAATGTCTTACCATGCTCATTTTCCCACTCTTTTTTTTTAATTCGTTGGTATCTATTTATGCCTTCTGCACACTGTACTTGATCTGAAAACAGACCTTATTGACGACATAGTTTGTTTACATCCTGCAAAGTATGTTTTTGCTCAAGAGATCCTTAATATGCATGCTCTTGCTACTACTTTCATGGTAGGATACAGTAGGAGGAATAAATATTTGAAATAAACTATTTGTATACGTTTTAAACAAATTAAAGGAATTGAAAAAATTCAATTTGATCTTAATAATACAATTCGTTTTTATTGTCACTACTATTCTATTTCATTTAATGTAAACCATTTAAACAAATTACATTTGTCAAAAATACACATGGTTTTAGTTACACTCATTGATAGGTCTTCAAAATGACAGACCCCACCAGTGCACTGCTTATTTTAAGTGATGCACATTTACCCCTGTACTGTAAGTTATGGATTACATTGTAAATGCTGTCATGTATCCATACAAAAGGATGGGTCATGACAACTATTAAAAGCGTTTTTTGCCAAGAAGTCTATATCAAAGATATTTACCATTCTAATGCAATTGTAAGATAGCCTATAAGCAATAATAATATAGGATTGTCCCACAGTAGAACAGAGCATTTGGAATTCTTTCTTTATTGATATTTTATATTATTTTTTTTCTGAACCCTGCTAATGTTATATTATCCGCTATTTTAGGGGGGGATTACTATCCACTATGGAACCCAAATAACTAATGGTGGTAAGGAAAGGTTTAATAAGAACAAAGCAATTTTATCAAAAGACCATGTCAATTTTGCTTGTAATTGAAATTCTCATCCTATACATTTTACCTCAAAGTCTGTAGCATGGCTTTCTGACCATCAAAGGTTTCCAGAAAATAAACAATTCTTTTTCAAAAAAAGAAGTACTGCATTACATAGATTTCCTTGGGGATAAAGGTTAATATTTCAGTCATTACAGGAATTTATACAATTGCTAGGTAAGTGACAGCTAATCAGCAGCATTATAAATAATCAATGAAGTGCAGCAGATCATGCATGAATTGTCCTTCTTTAACTGTTTCATATATCAGTATATATATTTACCATAATGAGGCCACCATTCTAGATGCTGTTTTATGCCTTTGTGACTCTCAGATCACAGACAAATTGGACTCCAAACTGACTGTCTAGTTTTTCTTAGGTGATTCAGAATAAGTCAAACACATTTTATTAGACACTGCATACCTAACAATAAAATAAAAATAAAATTGCATGAACACATAACCCCAAAAATGCAATATTAAGCTGCAGTTACCTAAATGAAAAAAATAATACCATAGTAAAACATGGTTTACTGTTTAGTAAGGTTAAAGAATAGTGATCTGTATCTGTAAAGTGTCTAGTTAACTACAATATTATTAAATACAGTGATTTGCAATGCACCAATGGGGACCCTTCATTCATTTCCTACAATATATGACAGCAAACGTTAATCAAGTTTTCAAAGCTTTGGAAGCTCCTTAAAAGATAGTGGCAAGGGACCTCAATCAATAAGTCTTAAGAGACACCACTGTTTGTTATTAGGAAGCTTTCCAGATGGTTTCTTTAAAAGTTTTAATGATTTGGTATCAATGAGGTTTCCCTTTGCAAGGAAAGTCAAAAGATTTCTTAAGACACACACAGGATTAAGTGTCATCGATAATCAACTCCTAATAGCCTGTTAAAGATCTGTTAAAGATATAACCTGGTGTTGGGCTGCAGGCCAGTGTCTGTGTAGTTCAGGTTTCCGCTGTCGCCAGTGGAAATAGCCATGCCATCCCGGATCAGGCGGTACTGAGATATTATACCATTTGGTGTGCTTGGCTCATTCCAGTACAGCTCCACAACGTCAGAGCTGACAACGACGTGGCGAGGGCTAGACCACACTCCTAAGTGTTATAAAACAAAAGGGTTCAATTAAAACATGTAAAAGTACAAAATTTGGGGAAAAATCTAGCCAAGCATGTTATATTAAAGGATGACAGTTGTAGAGTACTAGAATACAGACACACCTTAATGTCTTGTAGTTTTCCTTTCTCAAGGAACAGTATTCAAAAAGACCTAATGGCTACATACATGCTGTAACTGAACAATTTGATAGGTTAACATTACATTTTTCCTGTGTGATAATTAGTAGTGTTATTATGTAAAAAAAACAAAAAAAAAACCTATTCAATTTCCATGAAAAATATATATCACTGTTACATGCTTAAAGTGATTCCAGTGCCTATGGTGTTTCTAATATACATCACTGTTACATGCTTAAAGTGATTCCAGTGCCTATGGTGTTTATTTCGACTTTTGTAACTCGTAATGCTTTGAATTTGTATTTTATTTTTGTATTCCAGGTGGGGTCTCTTATTTAAATAAATGTGAAATAAATCAAATTAAAACTGAGCTGGCATGGTCATCATGGAAAACCATTTGAGAAAAGGCCCTGACAGCCTGTACTGTAGCTGTAGGGGAGCTCACATCTGCTCCAATGACATCTGTCCCAGTGTGGCGTTGCTATTAAGACAATAGTGCTTCCATAAATATTTCTTCAATCTGTTTGTTTTTTTTACTGGGGGGGGGGAGGGTTATTGGATGTGTGAAACAGCATTTAACTCTTTCATCACTAACTAAGAGCACAACAAGATAATATCAGGATAACTTATTCAATAGTTCTAGTGTCTTACGGAAAAATAAACTAATATATGTTATATGCTTTAAATTCTCAGAGGTTTTCTTCCTTTCATTATGACCTTTTAAATAAGACTGTGTGTCTCGGAAATGTGAACATGTGAAATCTATTCCAATATATATAATATATAATGTTCTAAACAGTGAAAACGAAAAACCCAGAGGCAGATCCACAGCTTACCTTGAGGAGCTGCTTGCAGAGTCCTGCCTATAGATGGCTGACTTGCACTGCATCCAGCAGATGTGCAGGCCTTTACCATGAAGCTGTAGTTAGTATGGGGCTGGAGACCTGCATTAATGCAAAAAGACAGCTCTTACCTAATGAATCATGCATATTGTAGAGCACAATATCCCTGCTTTATCTTGATGGGGGCTACTTAATCAAAACTCACAACAAGCTCTGCTCCTAAAAATGATACCATGAAATCAATAGATGATAAAAGATCAAAAAAGAAAAGATGAACTACGTTAGTGGTTTAATTATGTCTTGTAGGATTTCCTCGGGATAACATTTATTTTACTGCTCACGAGTTTGCATTTAATTGGAATAGTAAGTAGTGTGTGTGTGTGTTTTGAAATTGTAATATTTGATACAGGATACATTTTATGTGATATTACTGCATATATTTTGTACTGATATATATATATATATATATATATATATATATATATATATATATATATATATATATATATACACATACACACTTTGGTGTAAAAAAAAAAAATAATCTTAAGCATATCAAACCATGAGTATAACCCACAGGTATCAGACATCACTATTTTTAAATTGACAAAATGTTTAAATAAAAACAAATTATAGAGAGAGAGAGAGAGAGAGAGAGAGAGAGAGAGAGAGAGAGAGAGAGAGAGAGAAACCAATACATATTTTAGAAAGTACTATTTTTGTGTTACACATGTTTTTATATTAATATAACCTTTTTTTTTTAAATAAAGGACAATTAAAACATCAGGGAAGGAAGCTGTTATACAGGACTCTAACTGACCTTTATAGTTTTTGCTTATTACGAATAGCAACATGAATATTATTTTAATTAATATATTTTTATTATTATTTTTTTTATAATAATAATAATCATAATACAATTTCAAAATATTTTAGTTCTTTTAAATTCATTTTGAAATATACAAGTTTACTGACTGCCTGACACTGAATTAGCCAAGGTGAAAAGACCAATAAAGCCACAATGGAGGTCTGACATTTAAATAATATTACAGACCATTGGTAATGGTTTTATTGAATTGTTCTGTGGGAATTTTGAAATCTTGTTGACTTATAGCAAAGGATTTTCAGTTCACATCTTCAGTCTAGCCCAGTATTTTCTTTTTAATTTAGAGAGCATCTATGTATTAATTTTTGCAAGGTTGTGTATAGAAAGTATATATACTGGAAATGTTGTGTGAAAGCCTTTTTCTTTCTAGTTACATCTTCCACAAAAACAAAACAAAAATGATCCAAGATGTTCTATGCATGATATAATAATATATTTTGATATCATATGTTTGACTTTACAGTATTAGTATTGTTCATTTGTTGGCACATCAAATTTTGGTGTTCACACATGGGAATGTTAGGCTACAAATTGGTAAACTGAATCAATATGTAGATTTTCACCGGAGTAAGGGAGTGGCTGCATAAATTATATAACGGTAATTAAAATCAAAGCCAGGTCAAATTAATCCAAAACCTATTATATCTTTGTTGGATCACCTGTTTTTCCAGTGCAGATAATTGTTGTGGTCATCCAGCATGTCATAACAGTTTCTGTCTCAGGGTAAAATAAATATCCAGTTTTTATCATAACTGATTACCAAACTAATTCATAAAACAGAGCATTCCAGGTCAGAGTTTATATTGATATTGCCTTTCCTGTAAGAAAGTTGCATTATCCTATTAAGTATTTTTTAGAGAACATTGTTTTTGTGAGAATAAATGTACCTTGGCTGAAGGGGGCACTCTTAGCCTGCTTTAGAACTCAGAACCTCAAAAATCTTAATCATTTTAACATTCACCCCTTGGAGTATTAGCAGGTCCATTTGTAAAGTACTGGTAACACAAAGTGAAACAATGCCATAACTGTCATCCAAATTGTTCTGTACAGGAGTGTAGAAGTGTTCAGTAATAAATTATATAAAAAGGTATTTTATTGACAAGCTGCCATTTACTGTTTGCATTAGAGAATATGAGAAGATGATGGCTGCTGCCCCGAGTCCCCAGAGGTATTTAACTCAGAGATAGCAGAAAATGCTTCAGTTTACTTAAAGCATTGATAACACTTCTAAATAATTAAGTGAGGACTTCCTGTCTTCAATTACTTAATGCTTTTTTTGTCTTGAGAGGATTATTAAGCGATTTCTGGATTACACATCATGAGCGTGCTCAAAGACTACCCAAAGCATTTTACAGGATCATGTTTCCCAAGCTCAAATCTAATTAAACATCAGCAAAGTGGTAACAATCCCTTTCTTAAAGTTCCATATCCAAGAACAGCTCTGACTTTTTATAACATTAGAGGCTTCATCCATATAGTTCAGCCTCCTGAAACCGGCTCTAAGTGCCCCATGGGCCTATTGTGACATAATCAAAAACTATGACAGACAATTCAAACTCTGTGAGGAAAAACAAAAGTTTGGGTTATGTCTGTAATAAAGTACACTAGACTTTATAAAAACATTGTGCACCTGTGAATGCATTACAGTCCTATAAATTCACTGGCAATGTGTTAAAAAGTGTGTCCTCAAACCACCGATGAAAACACAACTATATAAAAAATATAAGGGGCGGTCTAGGAATGACTAAGTAAGACTCTCATAGCAGTCAAGCCATTTCTAGTTGTGCTTTGAGAGTAATCTAAATCAAGCCCACAGTAAGACCTGGAATGGCTCAAATTGCTAAATAACAGTCTTATACCCATCCATTGTAATGTTATTGGAGCTGATAAGACTGATCTAAAAAGTGTAGTTTTGGGAACAGTAGAAATTCCTTTAGTTATATAAATATCGCACCCGCCCTCCGCACCCCCCAAAAGAAAAAAATGAAATCAAAGGGACCCCAATATAGACAAATCTTAAAATCCTTTAGAAGCCCAACAAACTAACAGATCAATAGAAGGGTTTAGGTTGACACAGCAGGAACATTTGCAGTAGACGTTGTTTTGACGAATGGAGTCAGCTGGAATGGCCATCACAGGTTTTGTGGCCTCTCAATGACTGCCACTTGACCCTTTTACACTGAAGCTGGTAAGAGCTCTTCAGTGTGACATCACAAATGGGAGAGTGGTGCAAACAAATCATTCAGCTAATTATATATGCTAGAATAAACTAATGAAAGGCTATTAGGTTTACTACCTACTGTCCGGTTTGTTTTATGGTTGGTATAAGTCATTTAGTGCTGCTAGTAATAGTGATCACCTGGCAAGCTACAAAGAAAATAAAACAGGTTTTATATGTGAGAAGGTTCCATGCTACAATTTAGTAAAATGGCTTATCTAGCAGAACAACAAAAAAAGAAAGACTATTTCACTTTATGATATTGTAACCCACAGATTACCAAGCGTTTGTACTGCATGAAAATCTTCTAACATATGAATGCCCACTGTATGTTATGCATCTATTAACCAAAAGTCCTGCCGTAACCTTGACTCATTTTCACAAAGTAATTTTTTATTACTATTATTTTAAAAAATCACCATGGAATTTCCCTGACCAAAGTCTCGTTTCCAGTGAGGTCCTGGGGCAAGTGGAGACAAATCTTTTATACATTCATACAATTACTAGACTAACAAGCAATTAACACTCTGCTCTTTAACTGTCTAACACATATTTCATACTAAGTCATTTCAATGGATCAAGGTAAGTGTATAAGTAATGCATTTAATTCAGGTAATATAAATACACCTTTAATGTATCAGGTCTTTCATACTAGCTCACGTTTCAGTGAAAGTGACTATCCTTTTAAAAATCTAACAAAATTTACAAAATGTACAAAATGAATCAACGGACAGGAAGATAGATTATAGATTCTGGATGGATAGATTCTGAATGATAACTACAAAACTATAGAAAAAATAGCTTTTACTATTCCATTATATTTGTAAATCCTGTTCTTTTTTATAATGGTTTGTGATACAATAAAAGGTTTTTGGTTTCTGTTTTCAAATTAAATATTTGCAATAGCCAGATTAAAATGTAAGTACACATTTAGTGCACCATGAAACACATTTATCTATGTTCCAAAAATGAGTTATGGTATATAATTAATTTAGAATCAGCAAACCAGAGCAATTATTTCAGCTCATACAGTACTTCATGCAAAATGCTAATTTATCTTTTTTCTTTTTTGTTCTTAACCCCCTCAGGGCTACAGTAGCAGTTTAAAACTATTAATAATAAGTTTCCATAACTTTGTTCTCTGCCTTAATATGGATGATACAGTTCTAGGGTGAGCTCGAACTGAATATTCAAAGGCAAAATACACACATTAATTTATTTTTTCTTATTTGTTTATTAAGGATAGCCAAGCTAAGGATGCCACATATCCTCTGTTGTGGAGTGCTGTGTTTAACCGGTGGATAGGTCTGAAGCAGGAGACAGCAAAATTACTTGTAACCAGTCACACGGCAAGATTTGGGTCAGTCAAAAACTGTGTCTCTTGGCTTTCTTAAGCAGAGATTGTGTGATGTCATGACCCTCGTAAAAAAAAGCTAGTGTTGTCTATACACCTTCAGTTGTATAATTCATATAATGAAATGTAGGACATTTTTTTAATGCATTTAAAAAACAAAAACAATTATTACAAAATGCTTGGAGTGCACATGTTTGGTTCTTCATCCAAATATTTTACTTATATCCATCCCATCTCTTGAAAATAAAAAAAAAATGGGGCAGTGAATTGGTTAATTTATACCTGTAATGGAATATTATTGAGAGAATCATAGAATACATCAGTGCACCAACTGTAAAGACACTGTCTGAAAACGAATGGTAGTTATCAACTGTGTACCAAACATTAAGACTATAATTTAAGTGTACTGTGAGCAAACACTTTACCTCAAGTCACATCACTGGTACTTTTTTTTTTTTAAGAATAGTTGTTATTAAAATAAAATCTTAAGAGTAAATTACACAAAATGAGTCAAGCAAAGTAGCTATCTAAAAGCCAAACATTCCCAATATTCCTGCATCACTGTTGGCATCTCTCCAAGAATGTTTGTACTGTGCACTACGAGCTGATAAAATGAACTGCATCAAAGTCCCACAAATCAAAGCAACAGCAGGGAAAAAAGTAATAGGCAGGGCAGTTGTTCATTACAGGAATCAGGTATAAATGTAGTCATTGGAGAGCTTCCAGAAATACTATGCATACATAAATAGAATGAGAATACCAAAGTGCCTTATGTGTCCATCTTTGTAATAAGTAAGCTATGGCATGAGAGCTGTTGTTTCATCTTAATACAGTAATTATTCAAATCATCAGTTGTGAAAGGAGGCAGTAGGCTTAATTTTTTTTCTCATAAATTATTTCATATTACTTGGAGGATTATCTCAGGAATTAGAGCACTGGGGCAAGGTCATGGGTTCGAGTCACTTACCATATGGTGGTTTCCAGCTGGCACAGCTCTGAAAGGGTACATAGGGTAAAACTGGGGAAGTCTAATGCTGTGTGATAGGAGGGAACACAAAGGCACAAGCCATGTCACCCCATTTTGATTTAGCGCCACAGAAGAGCTATAGTGGCACAATAAACTTCAGGCTTTTTATTTACATTGCCAAATGTGTGTTTGTGTGATAATGGTATTTATACATTTTTTAACCTATTTATTGATTTGCAAAGATGGAACATTTAATTTATGGGAATCACTTTCAATCAGCTGAAAAAAAGGTAACTTTTTAACTAGATGAGCTTAAACAAAACATAGTTTATGATGAATTTGGCCTCTGATATAATGGTTTGTAGAATTGTGAAGTAACATACTTTAGAGAAGTCAAAACATGAGTAGTGGTTTTAAAGAATTATAAGTGAAACATGTAACATTAACAGTTTATATTCATTTTTATTAATGGATACGCATAATCAAAAGCTGACAGAGATTCTCAGAGAATAACTGATGGCCATATTCACAAAGCAAAGAACTGTCTAGAACAGTTTCATGCATACAAACTTGATTTAATGCATTAAAACTGGAAACATTATTTTGAATCATTGGCAATGACTCTTTAAACAATTCATTAGTTGAAATTAAAGGCTGTCAATTCCCAGATCTGTCATACCTGTTACAGTGCATTGCATCCTACCAGCACCATCTGTGTAGATAAGCCCTCTCCCTGTCTGAATAATCTGGTACTCCTTGATAATACCATTTGGTTTAGCAGGTACTCTCCAGCTCAGCTGCAAATCTGTAGGACCTAGCGCTGTGACTGTTGGTGGATGGACATTCTCTGGGACTCCCTGGACAGTCACTGCAACTACCTAAAGACAAAAAGAATTACAGAGCAATTTGCTGTAATAGAGGTTTGGATATCCTGCTCTAATAGAATGTCACTAGTGGTTTAAACTGTTGTCTTCAAGAGTGGCAGACTATTAAGAAGGGCTGCGAGACCCAGTTAAGCTTTTCTTGGATGGTAGTGAACCTTAGATACATCACTTGAGCCTGAGGCAACCATCTTTCTTGCTGAGCTACTCTGTACTCTCACAGAGTGTCTAGTAATATTAAATCAGGCCTTTCCTCCATGGGATGAGGCAGCAGGTTAGAGCTAAAGCATGATTTCCTGAGGGTTGATGGTGAAAATCCTGGGTTGTCTGATAATTGTATCTGTTGGCAAGATATTTGGGGTTTCAGATTTTCTTGGGGGAGACTGTGTCCTGCTTAAGGGTTGTACCACTTTAGTTATTGGAATCTATGGGAAAAATAAATATTCGCTGATTCATTAAAGCAATTCACCAAAAAGGCCTTGTAAGACGAGATGTATTTCTAGAGGGGGTGACATTTATGAAAGTCTGCAAAACTTAAATCAATCTGTATGTCCTGTAATACAAACCAAAAAGAGCAGTTAAAATGTGCAAGCAATAACACATTTAAGCAAAGCCAATACCAAGGCTAGTGGTACTCAGTTGTGACTTTCAGTTCTTTCAAGTCCAGGGCCTTGTTCCAACCAGGTTCTTAATTATTTAATTAATTAGTCAAAAGCTTTGTTCTAACCAGGTCTTTAATTGTTTAATTAAACCCAGGATGTTTTATAAAATAATTAACACCTAATTGGAATGGACCAAGACTATTCACACAGCCTAAATAATTCATGATCATCACGTGTTGTGAATGGCAATCTCAATGGTTTCAATGCACGTTGATCGTGCATTATTTTGGTAGAACAGGTTTTAAAAAGCCACAAGTTACCACTGTTGTAGGCATTGCCATACTTCTTTGTTTAAAGGGTTAAAATATGGAATGATTGATTACCAAATCTATATTTCCCTACCTGTAACTTACAACAGTTTTACTGCCACTCCTTTCTGATGCACTGAAGATCTTTATTCACTTGCTTATTTCAGCATATGTAGGATTTTAAAGTATAACACTACTGTATGGACTAAACACACTTTACAATATGTATTGTAGGTCACAGATTTCAATTGCAACTGGACCAGACAGTGATAAGGTGCCAGGAAGTAACAGCAATCCTTAATATTAAAATCCCTGATTATCTCTCCTAGAAGGATACACACAACATCCATTCCATTGAAAAGTAAAGTAAATATAAATTTTATAGTAAAATTGATATCAAAGTTTTTTGTCTTTTTTTTCTAATAATGAAATGGCTTGAATCAACATAAAGGACGGTTGTCTTACAACAGTCATGGTCCCCGAAGGCTTGCCCGAAATGAATCATTTTAAAGGCAGCTAAGTGATAAAGCAGGCATTACAATTATGTAAAGTGACATATTTTATACAGATTTGTTAATCCAACAATAAATTTAAAAGGATATGCCATGTCTTTAAAATAATAATAGCGCAGGGGTTTAGATTACTGTACAGAGTCAACCCTTTGTATTAAGATACTGAACATTTCTGAAGTTTAGCCCAGCCTGAGACTGGTCTATGTTTTATGTAATTGTAATAATTTATAATTACGAGTATTTCAGAACAGGAACCCACATATTTTATAACACTGATCTTTTTAAAATTTATTTGGTAATGAAAAAGCAATTTCCAGTCATGTGAGTATATTAAGACTGGAGGTGGAGGAAATATTCTATTACATTGGGTGATATTAATTCCACTGTAATTACACATATTGTGGTATAGTTACAAAATTGAAGGAAATTACTTCTGCTTTTGTAGTTGAAATACTATTGTATGTAACTGGAAAATACAAAACACTAACTTAGGATAAAATACATATTCCAATTGATGATTCTCTTTCGAACTACAATATTTTTAACTAATATCTTACCAAGTCCAACATACCCACCTTACTGCTGTCTGTACAGCCCACAACAGTGCAAACTCTCAGCTGATAAAAATACTCCTGGTATGGCTGAATGCCGCCTGTGTCTGTAAAACTGTGCTCTGTGCCTCTGAAGCGCTCACTGCCATCTCGAAGGATAATATAATGAATGATGATGCCTGATGTAAAACAACAAAAACATAACATGCTGGCTCACAAGGAACAGTGTTAACATCCACGTCTCATTGTACTTTCCTGAAGGATACAGAGGTTATAATCACTGAGGAAAGGCTACATGTCCCTACCAAACACCTTGCAAATGTGGGGCCCGTGGGGATCCTACACCAGGGTAGAACCTGCTGGGACTGTCACCATTTACTATTTAGGATACTTTTGACTCGTCACTTGCGGTTCTTCCAATCCATTCCAGTTCAGGACCTTGTTCCAACCAGGTCCTTAAATTACTAAGGTGAACACCTTGCTTCAGTTGCTCAATTCAGTAATTAAGGACATGGCTAAAACAAGTTCCTGGACTGGAATGGACCGACAGTGACAGGAAGTACCACTGCTCGAATATCATTCTTTATAAAATGCTGCGATTAGCAGACCTGGGATAAATATTGATTTTACTTAAATATTTCAAATTGATTTGATATGATTTTAAATAATTAAATATTTCAAATAATGTTGTTGTGTATGTGTATATATATATATATGTGTGTATTATATATATATATATATATATATATATATATAATACACACATATACAGTGCCTTGCAAAAGCATTCAGACCCTTGACCAATTATCTCCATTACTGAATTACAAATGGTACATTGAAATTTTGTTCTGTTTGATATTTTATTTTAAAACACTGAAACTCAAAATCAATTATTGTAAGGTGACATTGGTTTTATGTTGGGAAATATTTTTAAGAAAAATAAAAAACTGAAATATCTTGCTTGCATAAGTATTCAACCCCCACACATTAATATTTGGTAGAGCCACCTTTCGCTGCAATAACAGCTTTAAATCTTTTGGGGTAAGTATGTACCAGCTTTGCACACATTGTCGGAGTGATTTTGGCCCATTCTTCTTGGCAGATTTGCTCCAGGTTGTTCAGGTTGGTTGGACGACGGTTGTGGACCGCAATTTTCAAATAGTGCCACAGATTCTCAATGGGATTTTTGTTCTTGAGCCACTCCAATGTTGCTTTGGCCTTGTGCTTGGGATCATTGTCCTGCTGAAAGGTGAATTTCCTCCCAAGCTTCAGTTTTTTAGCGGACTGAAGCAGGTTCTCTTGCAGTATTTCCCTGTATTTTGCTCCATCCATTCTTCCTTCAATTTTAAGAAGATGCCCAGTCCCACTTCCTGATTATTGATCCAACTGTGCTCACTGGGATATCCAAACACTTGGATATTATTTTGTACCCTTTCCCTAATCTATGCATTTGTATTACTTTATCTCTAACTTCTGTAGAATGTTCTTTGGTCTTCATTTTCCTTCAGATTCACAGCCTGACCAATGATCCTTCAACAGTGGGGTTTTTATCCAGAAAATGTGACAGCAACTTTAATGGTTCACAGGTGGAGGCCAATGGTAAGGTAACTGTGTCCTTGTTAGGGCAATTTCTTTCATTGGTGTAAACTGGGAGATTCCACAGCACAGGGGTTGAATACTTATGCAAGCAAGATATTTCAGTTTTTTCTTTTTCTTAAAAATATTTTCCAACATAAAACCAATGTCGCCTTACAATAATTGATTTTGAGTTTCAGTGTTTTAAAATAAAATATCAAACAGAACGAAATTTCAATGTACCATTTGTAATTCAGTAATATGAGAGAATTGGTCAGGGGTCTGAATACTTTTGCAAGGCACTGTATATATAAATATTCAAATATTTTGATTTCTGTTCCAAATATATTTATAAATGTGTTATAATGATGTGAAACAGAACACATGAAGTTTTATATGAACATCTATTTAGTTTATATTAATATTTGAGTGCCGACAAAATCTTGAAATATTTAATATTTATAAATTAACTCTCAAATATAAATATATTTGTCCCAGGTCTGGTGATTACGGTCATTGTATTGTACAGTGGGGTAAATGGCCAAATCAGAACAACAGAGCCCTTATTTTGAACTGGTCAAGATAATGCACAGAGAAAGCGTTATGAGCCCAGCTGAGAGAAATTTTGAAAGAGTATGAGTCTGATAACTAATGAGCGTAGGAAAGGCATATGCGTTACATCAGGACCTAACAGGAATGTAATTCGGTTTCATGTCTGCTTCTGAAAATGTTATTTATTTCTTAAAAGATATATAGCCTTAAGCACTTTTTGTTAATAAAAAGGAAGAGCTCAGCCTGAAGTATTGAGAGTTATAGTAATGTGTACCATTAGGCTGTGCAGGAGGCTTCCAGTTCAGCTGTATAATGTCTTCCCTGTTGTCCACTTTCCTCCATCTAGGTGGGCCTACACCTTGAGGCACGTCCTGCTCTGTAGTGGCGCTGCTGAAATCACTGAACCCCTGGCTATAACTGTTCCAAGCAGCTACCCTGTACTTGTAGGTGACATGCGGATCCAAGTCGGTGTCTATTGAATATAAAACATTATTACATTTCATGATGACAATGGCACTGATGCCAATAGGATTTTTTTGTATTCCTCTCAAAAAATCTACCTTTGTACTTTCTTGAGAATGGAGATAAAGAATGGTATGTGTACCTATAAACATGTTGTAAGAGATACAGCCAGAAATCAGATACAAAGAAATACTATTCCCTTTCTCTCATTTTCAGCATTTTAACAAGAAAGCTAAATGAGACTATGTCCAAGCTAATTATTAGGGCTTGATTAGTTTGCAAAATAATCAGGGGGTACAAATAAGTAGAAATCTATTTATTAATGGTACTCCAATTTTCTTTTTTTTTTTTTTTGGTTTCATTCCATCACTATTCAGTAAACAAATATTCAAACCTGGTTAAAATTGCTGAAATTCCAAACATTAACCTGCATGTACTGTACATGATTAATTCCAGTAAATTATACCTAATATGGTTTACTGTCACTTTTTTTTATGAAAAGACACATACATTTTGTATTTAATGTATTTATTTAACCAGGATAGAACCCTTGAAATATATATTTAATTACTATATATATATATATATATATATATATATATATATATATATATATATATATATATATATATATATATATATATATATAATTTTCAAGGGATACCTGGAAATGTATGTTAAACATGTACTGTATTTGATTGTTTTAAGTGTTTATGGCAGACACAGAAAACATTCAGGGAAGCAGGGATGTTTTTTTAGAACCAATTGCAATGGAGTTATAAAGAAGAAAAATAAATAGCTAAAATCCAGAAAGATTTATTTAAAAGGAAGAAAATGTATTTTGAGAGAACACTAATAATTCTGAGTTTTCTTATACTCGACTACCAGAAACCATTGCAACTCATACAACAGTGTTCAGTCATATTTTTTTTAAAGTTATTGCTATGAAGAAAATGCCATTAAAATAAAAAAAAAACATGCATCTTTCATATTTTTATTTACTTATTTAAAAGTAAGTTTATAAGTAAAAGTTTAACTATTAAACCCATTTAGATTAATCTTCTCATAAAAAATAGGTCTAGGGAGATCTCAAGCATTTCATTACATGAATCCATAACTTGAATTAGTTTCTTAATAAATTGAAATCTATCTGAGGTTTTTTAGTTACAGTGCCTCTCAAAAGTATTCACCCCCCTTGGACTTTTCCACATTTTATTGTGTTACAACATGGAATCAAAATTGATTTAATTAGGAGTTTTTGCCACTGATCAACACAAAAAAGTCCATGTCAAAGTGAAAAATAAAATCTACAAATTGTTCTAAATTAATTACAAATATAAAACAGAAAATAATTGATTGCATAAGTATTCACCCCCTTGAGTCAATATTTGGTAGAGGCACCTTTGGCAGCAATTACAGCCATTAGTCTATTTGGATAAGTCTCTACCAGCTTTGCACATCTGGACACTGCAATTTTTGCCCATTATTCTTTGCAAAATTGCTCAAGCTCCGTCAAGTTGGATGGGGACCTTTGGTGAACAGCAATTTTCAACTCTTTCCACATATTCTCAATTGGATTGAGGTCCGGGCTTTGACTGGGCCACTCCAGGACCTTTTTGTTTTTAAGCCACTCCAGTGTGGCTTTGGCTATATGTTTGGGGTCATTGTCCTGCTGGAAGATGAATATTCTCCCAAGTCCCAGGTCTTGCAGACTTCAACAGGTTTTCCTCCAGGATTTCTCTGTACTTTGCTGCATCCATTTTGCCCTCTATCTTCACGAGCTTTCCAGGCCCTGACGCAGAGAAGCATCCCCATAGCATGATGCTGCCACCACCATGCTTCACGGTAGGGATGGTGTTCTCAGGATGATGTGCGGTGTTAGGCTTGCGCCAAACATAGCGCTTAACGTTGAGGCCAAAAAGCTCTATTTTGGTCTCATCAGACCATAGAATCTTCTTCCACTTTGTCTCAGTCTCCCACATGCCTTCTGGCAAACTCTAGCCAAGATTTGATGTGAGTTTCTTTTCAACAATGGCTTTCTTTTTGCCACTCTCCCATAAAGGCCAGTTTTGTGAAGCACCCGGGCTATTGTTGCCATATGCACAGTGTCTCCCAGCTCAGCCGTGGAAGACTGTAACTCCTTTTGAGTTGCCATAGGCCTCTTGGTGGCCTCCCTGACTAGTGCCCTTCTCGCCTGGATACTCAGTTTTTGAGGACGGCCTGTTCTAGACAGATTCACAGTTGTGCCATATTCTCTCCATTTCTTAATAATGGACTTTACTGTGCTCTGGGGGATATTCAATGCCTTGTAAATGTTCTTATATCCTACCCCTGATTGGTGCTTTTGAAGAACCTTATTCCGGATTTGCTTTGAATGTTCCTTCGTCTTCATGATGTAGTTTTTTGTTAGGAAATGTACTACCAACTGTGGGACCTCCCAGAAACAGGTGTATTTAATCTGAAATCATGTGAAACACCTTAATTGCACACAGGTGGACTCCATTCAACTAATTATGTGACTTCTAAAGACAATTGGTTGTACCAGAGCTTATTTAGGTGTGTCATAGCAAAGGGGGTGAATACTTATGCAATCAATTATTTTCTGTTTTATATTTGTAATTAATTTAGAACAATTTCTAGGTTTTATTTTTCACTTTGAAATTATGGACTTTTTTGTGTTGATCAGTGGCAAAAACTAATTAAATCCATTTTGATTCCATGTTGTAACACAATAAAATGTGGAAAAGTCCAAGGGGGGGTGAATACTTTTGAGAGCCACTGTATAGATTAAATATCATGGCTATTGTGTAAAGGACTATAACATATGCATGTTACAGTTAAAAAGGCAGTTTTATTTTAAATGAAATCACTAAGCTAAAACATACTGTACAATGAAGTAACACAAAGTATCATGTTTATTATAGAAAATACTTAATGTTCTGTATCTGTAAGTTATTTTTTGACAAATGCCTTGTCAGATACCTGTAAATGTATATCTGTTCGGGCCTCCGGTGTAGACAGTCTCCTCAGGTGATGGACACAGGCCTTGCTGCACTGCTTCATTAGGCACTGCTGAGGGTGACCCTTCAACCCAGGTGCAGATGTGGGTTGCCGGGTTAAACTCGCACTTGCCACAAAACGCTCCAGCTGCCATTGATATCGGGCACAATATGCTTGGGATGCAATCTTTCTGTTGACAAATAAAATTAATTTGGTCAGGGAAAGTCAACTGCATTATATCCTCATTAATGACCATACTGATAACATTAACACTATGTTTAATACAACTTAGTCAACTAGCGTGTAAAAAGTGCAATGTTTAATCAATGGAGGGGATGCAACTTAAAGATAGAATCTGAAATAAATTAGAAACACTCCAGTTGTATTTTTTTTTTTTTACATTTTGCCAATTAGGTATAACACAGACATTGATGCATATCCAGCTGTTATCATTGGGTTTTATGTGAAATATTGTACTTGATGCAGCTGCAACTACTCTTTGTACACATTTAATATAACTACAATAATATTCACATTTCTCTCTTTTTATAGTCTTCATGCAATATTTACCTAGGATAGCATATTTGTTTGACCTTTAACACACATTTAACAGCAAGTTGGACAAGATGTTAAGGAAACTTTCCAAACCTGTTCTAAATAAAAGACTAAACCAGGATTCAAAACAGACATCGCTTGGTTCCCAGGCAACCACTATGCTAAACAACCTTTTTTGACCAGTTCAAAGTTGAAATCAAGTACATTTATATCCTTAATAAAGGATATATACATCCCATTACCATTAGCAGGTGTACATTACAACATACAGAACATAACAGCTTCCCATTACAATTACACATGTGCACATATACTGTAGTTTCATCATAAGTAAGGCTACAAAGCCAAGACCTTCTGTTAGAGGACAAATGTAAAAGGAAAAATACATGTCAAAAAAAAAAATCTCATCTCCAAAACACAGGACAAACAGAACTTAATAGTATATCTCTATTGCAATAGTATGGCAAACATAAGCTCTAGGTTTTGTTACTAATGAATACAAACATTTTCCTATATATTCCACGAGTAATGCAGTTTGCTCAGAATTCCATATGAGGTCTGGCAGCCTTCAGTAGCCAAGCGCTGGAAGATATCGCGTCATGGGTATTTCCAATAGCCTAAATAATAACTCAATACTAAAAAAAAAATATTCTACTTACATGGAGCTGTTCTTCATGCTACCTCATACACAAAAGTGAACATGGTTTGTGAACTGTTTGTTTTTATCTACCTCTTAAATCTAAATAATTGTATTTTGAAATTAGGATTTGAGAGCATGTTTATGTATTTGTAAGTTTCAGTATTTAATGTTAAATGTTAGTTCAGTAACTTGTTCACAGTGTGTTCATTCAAAGCCTCCTGGCTTTGTTAGAGAAGAGAGCACCGTGTCTGTGTTGATATTATGATATTCTAAAATAAAGTTTCTGAAAGTCTGATTCCAGTTGTTTGATTTCTACAACTTGTCATTCAAAACCAGAAACTAGTAGCTATTGCTGTTGTGGTTACAGTATTGCCACTGACAGTAAACACTATTTGCATTTGTTTTTAAACTTTATTTACCATATTAAATTAAAATAGAGAGATTGAACGTATAGGACAGTGAGGAAACAGACAACATTCAGAGGGCGTGTACTAGAACAGAGCTTTTCTTTTATCAAGCAGAAAAAAAGGTAAAATACACAAATTAATACTGTATTTACATATTTTCTGATGGATTGATTAGAACATAGTTTGAACGACAACATTCAAAGTCCTTTACCAGAGATTAGGGACCTCATATTGACCACTCAGGTCAAAGGAAATCTCTGATCCATTTTCTAATTGCTTGTTTTCATATTTACTTGACATGCAGTAATGTTATTAACTTCTACATTATATATTTAATGCTTGCTATTGTCTCTGTAACATGCAATTGCCAGGAGATTTACAATATGAATTCCATGACCCTGGCAGTAATAAGATAACTTAACCCTATTTAGGTTTTCATGGCAAAACATTTTTAAATATATAAATAATTAAATACACACACACCCACCCACCCACCCACATATAAATTCAGTAGTGTGGGATTATTTTGGCACTGCCTTTAAATGCCCAGAGGCAATTGCCATTATGACCTTTGGGGAACAGGAGGGACAGAATATCACCTGGTAAGACAAAATACAACAATAAAACATTTTGGTTTTACTCAACAGATACAGGCAGAAATGCAAACCCACAGATACATACAGCAGATATATACTGTACATTAAATTGTGGCAAAAATTAAAATGCACTTTTTTTTGCTGTTCAGGATAAGGACCTATGGCAAAAACTGGATGTCACTGCAGACTTACAGCATGAATCATGAAAAACAGCATTCCATTATGGAGTATTAATAATATCCAGTTATATTTTTTAAATTGGGTCTTCTGAAAAAGAGAGTTTATAGTAAATGATTGTGATATGGAAACAAAAAGCAAACAAAGAAAGTCCAAATCATTTTAAATGTGTTAGTATAGTCAATTCCTACAACCATGGCAGGGGCTGTTATTTCCAAAAAACCAATGGGTTTAATATTCATTTCCACTGGCCTGAGTCTGACGTCCTACCGGCACTCCTGTTTGTGGATGAGGGGCCCTACTGGAGTGACTTCTGGAGGAGTTCAATCTAGCTGACATCAAAAATCAGGGAATGATTCCCAACAGGTCCCCCTGTCAGTGCTGTAATGAGTTTGACTCCCGTGTAGACAATTTTCCCAGCACATAGATAACACACATGAGAAGAGCTAAATGTTCCAACTGAACCGGCAAACTAATTAGAGGTCTATATCTGTCTCATGCTTTACAGACTCAAGTGCAGCATCCATTAGCTGACTGCTTGCATTTCGAAGCAAGACGCAGAACACACACTTAAAAAAAAAAAAAAAATCCTGAATCAGGAAGTTTGAAGGAATATGACAGCGTCAGGGGAATTCAAGGAGGGAGGCCTCCATTTTTTATTACTATTTATTTTATTTGTTTTGTTCAGCTTTTGTTTTTCTGTCCGACCGTCGCCTGTCCAAAGTAAGAACTTGCAAATGACGTGGGGTTAACAGAGGCTGTCTGTCTGTCAGTCCGATTGTCACATCTGTATGTAACACTTACATTATAATACAGTATATATACTGTGTGCACTGGATGTAGGTCATATAGGTGATGTTGATCAACTTTTTAGTGCTACTGATTGATCAAATGTTGTATTACGACTGTGGCAGGGATTCTCTTTTTAAATATACTTTTGGAACTTCACAATGTTTCAAATGTACCAGTATCTGCTTTTTCTAAATATATTGTAAGAGGAATACAATTTCTCAGAATCCTAACATCAGTGACCTACATCTCATATAGCATAACATTTTTCAGAAATTGGTCTTCTTGTATCTGCTTTTATTTTAGGTTTTACATTTTTCTTCTTAAAGCACCGGTCAAATTTAAAATGTCTGTACAGCTTAACCAAGAACTATTATGACTGAAATGAGGGCTACCATCACAATCCATGTTTGAGGAAAATGATGAGTTCAATGTATGCCTTATACCAGTGGAATGTGTTTTGAAGGAAACATAAGGAACCTTAACACGAAGCATTATTTATTTACCTGTAATGTCATTCCTGGTGAAGGCTTGTCAGCACACACATATTTCAAAGGGTTATACCCAACTCCATTGCAACATTCTTCCATTGGTGGTATAATTTCAGAACCACAGCATTTCACTGAAACTGTTCCATTTTCTTTAAAGTGAGGTCTGGATACACCACTGAGGCCTGTACAGCATATTGTATTTGAAAAATTCACATATTGTTCTCCGCAACAGGACATGCCTATAGAAAAGGAACAATATGTATTTTTAAATAAAAAAAAATAGAAAAGGAAAATTACATAAATATCAAAGGAACAGAAAAATGCTTAACCCTTTCAGTTGTGAATTATCTTTGTCAAGCTGAAGAAGGAACTTCTTTATAGAGAATTGGCCAATTTAAAAATTGTTTACATATATTTATACACTACCTCAGACTAGGACCTAGGAGTCCCGTAAGGTTCCAACATGATTTCCGACGGCATACTGTATGGTAACATACCGTGCGAGGATATGGACCAGGACCAGGATATAGACCAGGACTGACAGGGTTAAACAGCTGAGCATCATGATAAATTATAAAATACACTGGTAATACTATAAAAACCCAACAAGACTATTTTATGGTCTCTTTCACAGATACCTGGCTTTTAAACATAATTGTGTATAAATATACTGGTATGAAAATTACAGAAGTCAAAATACATGCTGGTTATAACAATGTGGAAACATAACTATCCAAGGTTAACATGGCTGTGGTTCTAACCCCAGTAAAGGAAAATAATTCTTGAAATTACTTTGTAGTTACTGAGTTTTCCTGTTTCTGGTACTGGCAAAACTAGGGTTGCCACCTGAAGAGCTCCAGTATAAGAAACAACATATTTTTTTCATGTGTACTTTTTTTCTAAAGTGTAGATGTAGAGACATTTTATGTAGTTTTACATTTTGATCTTAGATAACATGTGTCGAACATTTTGACCGGCAGAATATCTGCGAGTTTGGAAAACCCAAAGATGCATTTTCTAACGATTCTGTCGATCTTTCCTTCAGAAGTGTAAATGGAATTTGGACTGCACAGGAGTAAAGGTTGAAAAACAACACAGCCAAGCAAAATAAGGAGCAGTTTAGTAAAATGGGTGGAAACACTAGTCAAAACTATTTAAGGGAAGCACCTTAAATGCTTTAAATGTATTGGCTACCTTCAATATTATTGGTTACCTTCAATATTAATTCCAACTCAATTCCTAAATAAAAGTCTAGTGAATTTTAGGAATGGGTTATTTTTTCATATTCTTTATGGAGGAACTTTATTTCTCCAGCACAGGGTTTATTATTAGTCTAACAGGAAGTGACTCCTATTTTATTTCCTTGGGTAAACCATCACTACTTTAATTACTATCAACCTTGTTCCAGTATGATAAATTGCTAATTGCTTAATACCCTAATCAGCGTTCATTCTTTGCTCAGATAAACTGTGACAGCACCATTAATTTAAATAGTAATTTCACTTAATGGCCAGAACGGCACACCAGATTTGTATGCAACATTTTCTGGGGACTGCATCCATCACTGCAATATTCTGACATAAAGATGTCTGACGTGCACTAACTCACTTAGGGAGAGCAGATGTTGCCGAGTGGAATTTGGTGGTAATTCCCATAGTGCATCACTTCAGCATGAATGAGTTGCAAATAAACAGCTAGACAATTTTCTAAAATAGATGTGTCTACCTTTTGATCCCTGGCTGCTCTATCAAATACAGTATCACAACTTTTGAACTGTGACACCCTCAACCTTGCTGTGGCAAAACAATCGGAAATTCTTTTCAAGCACATTCTTGACTTTGTTACATTTGAAAGTATGTGTTTGTTAATAGGAGATATAAAGTGTGATTTATATGTTAACATTATACAACCTTTTAAAAATATATACAGCATGTCCCATGCATATTTCCATATTTTATTTACTATTTTTAAACCACTAATGGTAATGTATGACTTTCTGTTTTACTTGTTACTGTTTTTTTTTTAAATAAGCATAACATTCACCACCTTTACATTATTTTGTAATAAAGTAAAAATTGGGAAGGATTTGCATACATTCATTAGACTGCACTTATAAGCAATTATATGCATCTTAGACAAATATTACAGTTATTATTAAGTCAAGATTATCAAAGCTTTTTATTCCAAATTGTCATTTCATACAAGAAAAACTCAAATAAGTTACCAAACCAGATATAAACAACTCAGACAATTAATTTTGGGGCTTGCAAGTAGCAGTTTGTTTCATACTCCTTTTTGAATGTCAATTTGTAGGAAAAAGCTCTGAGAATCTATGTTTTATAAAATTATTTAAAATGCCTTCTTAGAATGACATCATTATATGAAGCAGGCATGACTTTCATCCCTGGGCATCTGTATTACCTAGCTGTCCTGCGAGAGCAGCAACAATACAAATGCTACCCCAGCAGTTTTAGTCCAACAGCATCTGTTAATTCATTCCATTTATAAAATACATATTGACAAAGACAACTGAACTGGGACATGCTAGATCGGATTTGGTGTGAGAAAGTCAATTCAATGTGATTCTGTTAAGGAGCTCCCTTAGGCAAACAGAAGTGTTAGTAATAGAGTGAAGAATAAACTGAGGTACATGTAGCATCCCCATTTAGGTGGGCTACTTATGGTAACTACCAGTAATGTCCACTATGAAAATGACAGACCCTCTTTTGTTCTATATTAACATTGAAATAAAACAAATTTCAAGCAGGATCAATGTGTATGTTTTTAAAAATGTGCTTCTGTTCTGTCAGAATAAAACCATAGAAATTAAGTATTTCACTTTTCCATGCCTTTAGTTAAAATCTAATCACATCACATCACAAGAAAACCTTATAATTGGAATGTGAGTTTGTTAATGACTGAGTCTGCACCCTGACTGGTTATAGGTGGGAGTATGTGCTGTTTTGGGATAGCCAATTAGGTGACATCCATTTCATATGAGGGCAGTTCTTTCTACAGCGAAACGGTCTGAATTTGTCCACTTACCTGGTTATAATCAGATTCCTAAGCTGACCGGTTACTGTGACCTGGGATGAATTCTAACCAAGGCACTGGAGGGCAGTTTTAATAAAACCTGGTTCCACCTTAAAAGTGAAAATTGGTATTTGGAACGAGCCACCAACTGCAACTTGTGTTTATCATGTCAAAAAACATTTTTGGCATCATTCATTGAGAACATATTTAAAATGTGCTCAGCTTTAGCAAATATTTTTGTGCACCATAAACAGTGAATGGTTCTCTTATCTAGATTTTTAGCAAATGATCGTGGTGTCCTTGATGAGTTTTTTTTTTATCATGATCACAGCTCTTTTCACTTCACTGTCTTATAGACAGGCTCGCATATATAACACTCTTAGTTGAAAAGCTTTTAACACTTAAAAAGGAAAAAAAAAATCCTATTTCACCTTGACCAGTGTTACATAAAGTTTATCTTTTAACTACAGAACTATGGAACTAGCTTACCAGTCCTAATAAAAATCAAACATTTGTTGAAATAAAAAATAAATAAAAACCTACACATCATAGTACATTTAAGCAAAAACAATGAGGAATGTGTCATAAAGTGTTTATAAGCAGGAGGAACATGGATAACCCAAGTCAATTCTTTCTTTGTATACTTTTGGTTTTTAGTCTGACTTTAAATTTTGAGAAAAAAAACTAATATAAAACCATGTCGTAACTTCAGACATGTATTGTCAAGTCAAGGTCAAGTAGTAGAAAAATTACAACATGTGAAAACTACACTACTGTGTCCTGCTGGATTATGAACGTTCAGACTCCTGGTACCTGTTCTAGGCAAATGGTCATTAGCTGCCCTATCGGTGCAATCCATCATAACATATTTTTTCTCCAGGATTTGGTCTATTATGAGAAAATTAATATTTCAGAACATAATTTAAATAAGATGCTGGATACAAATTGTGCATATTCTTCTTTCTTTTTTGTTAATAGGACTATGCAGTTACTTAGGCTGCATTCACACTGGGCCCATTTCAAACAGACTCGGTCTGGTTAGTTTAGTTTGAAACAATGTATCAATGAGCTTGCTGTTCACACTTACGGTATATGCAAGCAAAGGGACCGAGTTCATTTGGATGTGAGCTAAAGTTCGTTTTTTTGGTCCTTTTCCATTTTTTTGCAGGACCGAGTTTGTTTGTGTTCACAACGCAGTTAGCAAGTGCACTCTGTAAATTTATATGGTCTGTACACCAGATGTTTACAATATCCTGCAAGGTATCTTGAAAGATAGCAGCTATTGAAATATTGCTCCTGTTTTTAATGGCGTGTTTTAGATTCTTATATATTGCTGTGGAAGAAAGCAGGGGAATGGGGGGAGCACTTCGCTAATTTAATTAATGCATGTGTTGAATGCTGTGCAGTAGTAGAATAGGAAGTATTCAGTTACGCAACACTGCACTGTTCTACTGTAGGCATTTATTTAAGAAAATACAATATTTTACTATTTTTGTGAGTTCTGTCCAGTTGTTCGGCTTGGATTTTACTGTCTGACCAAATTTATATCACAGCTTTAGTTTCTCATACTGTCCATGTAATTAGGGTTACCAGATTTGCAGAATGAAAAACTGGGACTTTTTTTTTTTTTTTGTTCAATTTACTGACACTGTACCAACTCCAAAGCCATTACAATAACAGTTTAAAAATTAAACATTGGTGTATTTATTGCAGATGATAACAACTCATTATTTTCTTTGTCATCTAAAAACATGTTAAATGTACAAAAAGCCAGATTTAAAAAAATAAATCAGCTATTTGATGTGATTTAATGATTATTGATATTTAAATACTATCTGTTAATTGTTGATACTTGCTTAAGTATTATTCAGTGCTGCTAATCATGACCTGTTCATATACCAGCCTTTCTGTGTATAATTGCTGAGAAACATTGGCCGTTAGAACTGGCTAACTTTTTAAATAGTGGTACTGTGATAACAATAAAAACAGTTTCATTTTAAACAAACCTTTGGGTGTGGTAAACTCCTTTCTGAGTGTGTGGCGAGTGTCCATCTGCTCTTCCAAATAAAATAAACTTTGTGCGTAGAACTATTTTATTCAGGTTTGCCTTTATAGTTGGGGGTAATTTAATTAGACATTTTAGAGGATCTCTCACCTCTATATAAGAACTAAAAAGAGTGACGTAGTTGGGACTACAATTATTACCTGCTGTTAACTGTAATAGTAGTGATGAAATAGGTCAATTAATAGAATAGACAGTATGTTTCTTTTGGTAGCAAGGTGAACTGTTGTAAGTGACTCTGCAGCTGATACATAGTTCACACACCCTTGTCTCTGTAAGTCACCTTGGATAAAGGCGTCTGCTAAATAAACAAATAATAATATTGGTATTACTATTTAAATGTGATGAGCACATAATCAGAATGATTAAACAAATAATCCATAAGACTGTTTATTTTTTTTTTAATGGCGCTAACGCAACCTAATAAATTACTCTGCTATTATCTTGCTGAGCACACGGATTCAGTTTTGTACTTAAAAAAAAAATAAAGAAATAAGTGATACAATCGCAAAACAGGGACGATTTAAAAATTAAGGCTGTTTTTGCTCTACTTGTTTCCTCAAAATATGAACTAAATATGAACTAAACTACGCACAAAATATTTATTCCCGAGTGGTGTTACCTTGTATAATTTGTTTCCTATGTGCAAAAGAATCAAGTCCAGCAGTTCACATTGAGGTTTAGCAAGCAAACCAGGTTTGGTGCGTTTGCCAAACGGACCGAGACCACCTATTTAGGTGGACTCGCTATATTCCAAGCAGACTTTGTTGTTCACGTTTCACACCAAATATACCAAACCGTACCGAGTGTGGACCAAGCTATTTTAAAATGACACATTTATTAACTTCCATAGAATTAAAAAAATAGTAATTGGTGGAAAGAGGTCTGTTTAAGTCACTAAAATAGACCTGTGTGTTCCAGGTGCCCTGGCTAAAATCCATTAGAGAAAAAAATGCTGGTCTGGGCCCAGCTGGACACGTTTTCAAAATCCCCTTAATCTGTGTAAATAGCTTCAAATATTAATAAAAAACATCAATAACTGAATGTTTAGTTCATCTTCAAGAGACTAGGTTAGCATACAGTAAGTACTAAGACCTCAGTGTAGCAATCCTTGATCTTAACTCATGATCAATATGTGTGTTTTTAGATGAAAGGATTTTCATTAAAAAAACAGGCTTACCTTGGAATTTTTTGTGCACACTTCCCTTCTCTTCATTGCCACAACAAATCAGGTCTTTGCTCACAACCTGCCCCCCACAGCACTGCTTATGAAAGCCATCGTGGAGAGTACCTGCACAACATATCTGATCCCCAGACCTGGAATAAGGATTGCCACTGCAGCAAGAATTGCCCACCCCGACCGAAACACGGATCTGGTCTGAATTGGGGCAACACACGTAACCTGTAAATAATGCAGCATGAAAAAAAAAAATACACAATAACAAAAGTTTGGATTTGGCATCATCGGCCAATATGTGTCTATACACGAGGAACAGCCATAATAGATAAACAAATAGATATATGAAAGTGGCTGTAGTTAACAAAATACATTTAAAATTCTTACGTCATGCAAAAACATTCACCATATAAATCTCAGATGTGCAGTTTGGATAGAAACATGATATCGCAAAGATTTAATTTAACTTTTAAAATCTGACATCTGATACACAGTTTTCAGTTTACTTGTCTTCCCTCGAAGAAATGTGTTACACTTCCTGGGTTATTTCACTTCAGCAGTGTCTTTGGGGTCAAGCATCTTACTGGCTGCAAAGCATTTTAGTCATAAGGGAAAGCAGCTGGTTGGTTACTAATAGGCACGGTGGCCCTGAAGAACTGCATATCAGGATACAAACTCAATAGGCTGCCTACATGGGGCATAACTATTACTTCCATTAGAAAGCACAATTAAACAAATTAACCACATGGGTCACAAGCTTGATAAGAAGTAATAAAGAAAGAGTGACCTAGTTGGCTCGGTGGGATATTTCACTAGCCTCCCGCTTTTCACCTCTGGAGGCCTGATTTGAATCCAGCTCAAATCTCAAGTAAAAAGAGCTTATCGAGGTGCCACTTGCTGAGCTGTGAGGAGAAGCTGTTATGGCACTAAGTGGCAGACTGTAACCAGTCATTATTTTATTAACATTATTGTATAAAAAGACCTGTAAAATTACAAGTAATGTATAGAAAGCCCTTACCTGGTACAACTTTGACATAATATCCCCCACAGCACTCATAGTTAGGCTGAGGGGTATATAGCTGCCCACCACAGCACACTGCAGTGGAATTGCCATTAACAGGAATGTATTTGTCTTCACAACACCGATAACCAGGTTTACTGCTGTACAGAACTCCACTGCAACAAATCTGTGAAAATACAGCCATGGAGAGTTACTGTAAGGCAGTGGTTGGCAATTAAATTTGACGGCGGGCGAAATTACACGCGGGTAGCCACAGAGCGGGCCACTTGCAACCCCCCCACCGCAAAAATGTGTTGCAGCAAGGCACACCAGCTCGTCAATAAAAAAAAAAAAAAAGCTGGTCAAGCTGGTTGAAAACAAACCAAAAAGGAAAAAAGAAATAACAATTGTGATAGTATGTTTTTGTAACATCCAAATAAATATTAGTAAAATGTTATTAACAACATTTTCACGGGAACCAATCCCGTCCCATAGACTTTAATGTTAATGGATTTCAGCAACTGTCTGCCGCTTAATGACAACTTGTTTTTACAATTTCTATGGCTACGGCACACACACGAATACATCGCGCGCACGCATCGCAGCGTCTATTTATGTATCAGTTTTCATAATGCAGCTGTACATTTATTGAGTCCAATTGTCGTCTGTCATCATGGCTTCAAAACGTGTAGACCTTTCTAAAGCCGATAAAGTTCATATTCTGGGAGGGGTATTGCTGCAAAACAAAGGCTCCCACAGCGTAGCTCCCACAGCGTAGCTCACGCAGGGTAATGCTGCGTGCGCAACTCGTAATAGACGTCATCATTATATGCTACAGCCCGATCACATGATAATGGTGATAAATTTACGTACTAAAACACATTTATTTCATAACAATAACCTAAACCTAAGATTCATGGGGTATTGGCTGTAACTTTAAATACACACAACAATAACCTAACCCTAAACCTAAGGTTTGTGGGGTATTATGGTCACGTGGTAGGGGTGTTGAGGGGCAATGAAGCATTACATAAATTATGAGCTCGTGTGAGCTACCCTGTGGGAGCTACGCTGCGGGAGATACCCTGTGGGAGCTACACTGTGGGCGCCACCCTGTGGGAGCTACACTGTGGGAGATACCCTGTGGGAGCTACACTGTGGGAGCCACCCTGTGTGAGCTATGCAGTGTGAGCTACCCTGTGTGTGCTACACTGTGGGAGCCACCCTGTAGGAGTTACGCTGTGTGACCTACGCTGTGGGAGCCTTTGTTCTACAGCTATATACTCTTGGATTCTGAAGGCACTACGTGAACGCAGTGCTAAACAAGTACAGGTAGCATGATTTCCATTACATGAGAGTAGATGTTTAAACTTTTGCTGATTTGAACTTGGCTCTCGCCAAGATAAGAAGTAGCATTACAGTAAACTAATGTGATCCATATGTGTCTCCATTTGTGTTTCCTTCGATAAGATGATGTAGATATCCTTCTGCCTAGTGTTGATAGCTGAAGTGTAATGCTGACTCCAGGGATCAGCTTATGTGCCTCCCCAGCGCATCAGCATGACAGCCGTCTGGATTGGGTTAAGTAGGGTACATCTCTGGGGTCTTCAAGTGGGCACCTTCCATCCTCGGTGTTTCGTCGACAAGCCCACGACACCTCAAGAGGGCTCGATGGTGATTCTGGCGTTCCAGCATCACCCACCTCCGTCCCCCACTCAACTCAGCCCAGCTTACTTACCCGTACATCAGCGTATCTTTCTATTGTGCTTGAGATCCCCAACCAGAATCTTTCCGTCTCAACCACAGCCAGTTGCTGCTTCTCTCTGCTGCTTCAGATAAGTTCTTCACTGTACGATGCAACTCTTGGCCACTGAATCTGATGTCTCTGAGAAACCGGGTTGTAGAGTGTGCCACAAATGCTCGACAACCCACCTCCACTGGGTAAACCCAGACTCTCCATGCTTGCTGTTCCGCTTCAGCGGCTAGTTGAGCATACCGCAGTTTCTTCCTCTCATACGCCTCATCTATAGCATCCTCCCATGGCACTGTTAACTCTACCAGGTGAACAATGCGTGCTGATACAGACCACAAGACAATATCTGGTCGAAGGTTAGTGGTGGCAATCTCAGGTGGAAAAATAAGCCGTTGACCAACATCTGCCAGCATTTTTCAGTCTCTAGCAGCTTCCAGTTGTCCTGGGCGAGGACTGGTTTTAACACCTTTTTTTGGTGGTTGCTCTCCTGGGCGGAGGAATGTTGTCTTTTGTGTGTAACGTTTTGATGGAACAGGTGGCAACTTATTGGTCATGTTGCGCTTGTCTTCCAATGCTAAGGCCAAACATCGCAGCACCCGGTCATGGCGCCAAGTAAACCATCCTTGGCTAAGAGCCACCTTACATCCTGTCAAAATGTGCCTCAATGTTGCAGGTGATGAACACAAAGGACATTAGGGATCCTCTCCTACCCAGAGGTTTAGGTTCTGTGGTGATGGGAGAACATCATATGTTGACCTGATGAGGAAACTGATCCTACTCTGTTCCACTGACCATAGGTCTTGCCAGCCAATCTTGTGTTGTTCCACAGTCTCCCATCTCATCCATTCTCCCTGCTTGGCCTGGGAAACGGCCTTTACGCACCTCATCCTCTCCTCCTGCATTTGCACCTCGTTGACTACCAGCTTCCTCCATTCAGCTGGGGCTGCTTTGTGCCATGTAGGAGGAGCTGAACTGAGACCAAGACCCCCTCTTCCATGCTGAACTTGCCCCATGATATCACCAATTCAAAGGGCAGCCTTTGCATCTTCCACAGCTTTCTTTGCCGCCCACTTTCATCCAGTTTTCATCACAGGTGCTGCCTCCCTTATGCATTTGTCGCGTGACTCTACTAATGTCATTTCCAGTCGGACCTTGGCGCACTTGAACTCCTCGGTTACAGCAGAGACTGGTAGCTGCAGTATTCCTTTACCATAAAGTCCCACTCTGCTGAGGCAGCGTGGAACTCCCAATCATTTCCTGATGTATGAACTGATTAAAGCTTCCAGCTTCTCTGCTGTTGTCAAAGAAACCTCGTACACAGTCAGTGGCCACAGCAGCCTCGGCAGTAGACCAAACTGAAAGCACCAGAGTTTTAGTTTGCCTGGTAGAGCGCTGCTGTCTATGCTCTTCAACCCTTCCACTGCTTGTTGTCTAACTTCTCCCACACGAACTGTGTCCTTTAGATCCCCGTCGTACCATCTCCCAAGACTCTTCACTGGCTTCTCAGACACTGCTGGTATTGCCTCACCATTAATGAAGAATGTTTTATCTACTACTTTACCTTTAATTATAGAGATGCTCCTTGATTTAGTGGGCTTGAATTGCATTCATGCCCATTCAATGTTATTGGAGATAAATAGAAAATTTACAGTATAGTGAGTGAGGACCCTCATGCAGTGTATATGCCATGCAGTGTATATGCTGCAAGGTTACACTGAGTAACCTCAGCATTTAACACCAGAAGTCAAAAAGTTGTGTGGCTAACTACTAGGGATGTGCTTTTGATAAATTTTTATGAATGTGTAAATGCTATGCAGGAGTCAGTGTTTAAACGTTTAAACCATATCTATATAAACACTCTTTATATTACATTCTGATGTATACGAATAGCCCTGGTTAGTATTTCCCAAGCAAAGAACCCTTAAATAAGAAAATAACATTTTAACATTGCAAAGACCTAACTACTACAAAGTAAAAAACAAACAAAAAAACACCTACACACCAAAGTTTATATTGAAATTAGGGCTGTCAGGCAATTAACATTTTTGATCAGTTAATGTAAGGGTGTGGCAGGATGGCTGAGAGATGACGTCCCCAGACCAGAAAGCTGACAGAGACACGCAGGCGGGTACTAGGGGTGAGAGCGCTGCGGCACGTTTTTATTCAAAAAAATAAAATAAGACAAAAACACTGTTCACAGAGCAAAATAAAAGGTTTAAATAATACAAACTCGAACACATAAAGCAACACAATATCTAGGTCAGGCTGGGCAGTCGCCTTCACTGATTCTATAGCTGGTTTACTAATACTTTTGTTTTCTCCTTGCTCTCTCTGGCTCTCTCACACACACTGGCTCTCTGGAACACCCATCCCCACAACACAGAAGAGCTGCAGGTTTTTATACCTGTGATCTCCGAATTAACACTAAATTATTAAATTCGGAGTTGGTCACATTTTACACAAGTTTACAGGGATGGGGCTTTTAACCCCATCCACTTTGCCAAACAATAACAAAGAAAAACTAGAACTGCCAGGCAGTTTTACGGCTCCCAAGCCCCAGTACCAGTACCAAACACTTAAGCAATTACTGGAAGAAGCGGGTTTAAGAAGAAGAAGAAGACAATAACAGAAGCCTAAACATTCAATTTTTAAATAAACACAAAATACATTTTAAATCAGAACACAACAGCAGCACCCGTTCTAAAACCAAAACAATACAGCATTTACAACACATTCACCTGTGCCAAACAAACAGAACACATTTAATTTACATACAGGGCTTTGCTCTGCCCCCTCTAATTTTCTTCTGCCCTGCCACATATCCCCCCTCCCCCCTTGTGTGCAGCACACCTGGCCCCGACAGCCACCTCCCCCCATAAAGTTCCAACAGTCCCAGTCATAGTCCCGGCCCTGGAACAGCGGCAGCAATGGCTCCATGGGTGGAGGCCACGGTGGGAGGTCCTCCTCCAATGCCAGCACTGGCAGTGGCCAGGCTGACAGCGAACAGGCTGGCTCCTCCGGCCAAGGCAATCCTGGTAGTGGAAATGCTGCCAGTGGCAATGCTGGCTCCTCTAGCAAAGGCAATGCTGTCAACGAAAATGCTGCCAGCGGCAAGGCTTGCTCCTCCAGCCAAGGCAATCCTGGCAGCAGTTCCCTCTTGAGCTCTGGCCACAGAATTGCCAGCAGTGAAACTGTTGCTGGTGGAGGTAGTCTCTTGACCTCCCCCCATTCTCTGTAGCCGATGGCTCCCTCTTCTTAGGCTCCGACGGTGCAGGCTCCGCAGTCCTAGGTGCTGCAGGACAGGACAGGAGCAGTCCTTTGGGAGGCGACGACAGCTCCGGACCCTCTGGAAGCGACGGCAGCAGCGGACCTTCGGGAGGTAGCTCCTGCTCTGGTGGTGGAGGTAGAAACAGCTGGTAATCTTCCTATGGCAGTGGAGGCGGGAGCAGCGGGTAATCTTCCTTTGGTGGTGGAGGCGTGAGTAACGGGTAGTCTCCCTCTAGCAGTGGAGGCAGGAGCAGTGGGTAGTCTCCCTCTAGTGGTGGAGGCGTGAGCAGCGGGTAATCTCAATCTAGCGATGGAGGCGGGAGCAGCAGGTAGTCTCCCTCTAGTGGTGGAGGTGGGAGCAACAGGTAGTGTCCCTCGGTCACTGGAGACTGGTGTGGCTATCGGTCACTGGAGGCTTGAGCTTCCCTTTCTTGGGCTCTGGACACACAGGCTTCCCCTTCTTAGGCTGTGGACACTCCGGCTCCCCCTTCTTGGGCTATGGACGCTCCAGCTCCCCCCTCTTGGGTTGTGGACACTCGGGCTCCCCCCTTCTGGGCGCTGGACGCTCGGGCTCCCCCCTTCTGGGCACTGGACACTCGGGCTCCTCCCACTTGGGGGTTGGACGCTCGGGATCCTCATCCTCCAGGTCCATGTCTGGGTTCCAGTCGGCCTCCGGCCAGCTGTCCTCCTCATGCCCATAGCACAGGCAATATATGCACCACTCCTCATCATCCCGTTCAACGGTGTAGTATTCCGCATCTCGCTCCTGGTAGACCCAGTCCATGACCTGGGTCATTGCCTCCAAGGCCTGCATCAGCTCTGGATACCCTCTGCTGATCCCCTTCATCTGGACCGCAGGCTTCAATTGGACAAAATCCAGGATATCGTGGTTGCTGTCCCCCAGAAAATGTCTCCCTTGTTCTCAGCCACTGGGGGGTGCTGGAGTCCCTCAGCCAGCTCTCGTACCTCTCCATTCCACTGTGGGCAGGTGGCCCTTCCTTTCCCCTCTGGAAAGTACCTTCCCTTCTGTAGTGCCTCACCTCTGTGAAGTGCAGTCACCACAAACCTTCTGCCATCCTCTTCATTCAATACTAATGAAAGTATTTCCAAAAAAAAAAAGTGTACCTGATGACATCCCAAGACCAGAAAGCTGACAGACACACAGGCAGGTACTAGGGGTGAAAGTGCTGTGGAGCGTTTTTTTTTTTTTTAAATAATACATTTAAACAAAAACACTGTTCACAGAGTGAAATAAAAGGTTTAAACAAAACAAACTCTCAAACACATAAAGCACCACGATATCTAGGTCAGGCTGGGAAGTTGCCTTCACTGATCCTATAGCTGGTTTACTTTACTTTCATTTTCTCCTTGCTCTCTCTGGCTCTCTCTCACACACACATCCCTCCTCTTGAACACCCACCATACCTGTGACCATCTCCGAATTAACATTAAATTATTCAATTCAAAGATGGTCACATTCTACATACGTTTACAGGGATGGGATTTTTAAGCCCATCCAAGCTGCCAAACAATAACAAAGAAAAAAAAAACATTGTATTTTTAAATAAAACACAAAATACATTTTAAATCATAACACAACAACAACACCCGTTCTAAAACCAAAACAATACAGCATTTATAACACATTCACCCGTGCCAAACAACCATAACACAACACATTTAATTTACATGCAAGGCTTTGCCCTGCCCCCTCTAATTATGTGCAGGGATTTTCTTCTGGGGCCAGGCACAGCAGCGGGCACCCTATCAAATATAGAGCATTTAGGCTCATCTTCCGTGGCCCAAGGCAGGGCCATGGTAGCATGTCTGATAAGGGAGATGAGCTCCTTCGACAGGGAGGAGCTTACTGAGGGAGCCGAGACATCTGATTACGCCTCCTCGGACAGGAAGATTCATTCTTGGGTGTACATGCCCTCAGATGCAGTAAGGGACATGGCGTCCCCCTGCTCTGGTTGTGGTGGGTCAGGCAATGGTGCCTGAACCCTGGGGACTGAGACAGCGGGGGGGCCTCGCAGCAGCTCCGTCAAAAGGGACTGCTGCTAGTTCATAGCTTCAAAAAGCTTTTCCATTTGCTTTGCAACCGGGTCAGTACCTGAATGCCTGCTACAGCGGCTCCTGTTCTTCCTTGGAGGAGCAGAGAGGGAGCTCACCGAGCCAGATGATGAAGAGGTCCTTAGTCCTGCTCCTACCCCTAGAGGATTGTTTCCTAGCTCCCAGTGTAACAGGGAGTGGGGACTCTGTTGACCACACTGCAGGGGACGAATGAGGTGTGTCATGCTGCGCCGGTGTCAGAGCTGCAGATCGGTCCCTGGAACAGTGGGCCAGCCTGCTTTCCAGTGTTAGAAAAATAAGTACAAACTGCGCAAGAGCTGTGGTCTTTAACTGTCCCCTCTGCATGTCCCCTTCCCAGACAATGGATACACTGTCATGCTTATCCTCTGCTGGAATGTTTCTCTTACAATTAGCACAAAGGTAAAACCCAGGAATGGTGCAAGGTTGAAAAAACAGTTCAGTCGTGCAATGTAAGCGCACAAGAACAGACAGCAAGCTAACTGGTGCTGAAAACAGTTGTGTACACAGAGTACACAAAAATGGAGCCTTGGTGTCAAACCGGACCAAACCGGTATGAACCAGATGACTAGTACCAACCTTGGTACTAATAAAGGTGACTGGTACCTACTTTTGGTACCAACCAGGTCACTGGTACAGGCTCTGGTACCGGTTCTGGTACTAACCAGGTCACTGGTACAGACTGTATTACCGACTGGTACCAGCTCTGGTGCCAACCAGGTGACTGATACAGGCTCTGGTACCGACCAGATGACTGGTACCGGCTCTGGTACTGATTTATCACCTCCCTCTATCAGACGTGCTACCACGGCTCAGTATACTGTCTGTGTACAGAGGCGGACTCTAGTACAGGGAGACGCCTATGCGTGCGCTGGGTATCTGTAATAAAAACTAAGAATTAGAAACTTGCTATATATATATATATATATATATATATATATATATATATAGAGTATGTTTTTATCGACTCATGAAGAGCCGAGCAGCAAGGGAGAGAGCGTGAACTTAGCCGCAACAAGGTACTGAATCCCGGGGTGGCGCTGCACAACTGGCTGAGCGCTGCCCGGGTGGGAAGGGCTTAGGTCAGCCGAGGTGTCCTCAGCTCATTGCGCACTAGCGACCCCTGCCTGTAAGCTGCCCAGAGCTGTGTGGTCTGAGTTGGCTGCATGCACATATATATATATATATATATATATATATATATATATATATATATATATATATATATATATATATATATATATATATATAGTGGCAATGTGCCCCGCCCGTGTGTGTTTTTTTGTGTTTTATGTTGTATGTTGCATGTGTTAATGTTGGTGTGTATTGTAGTTGGTACACGGGCTATAATGTAGGTAATGAGCACAAGTGTTTAAAATGTGTAATTGTATTTAGGCACAGGGATTGCACTTCACGTGCATTTAAAGTATTTAATAATATGTGAGCACGGGGTTGCACAGAATTAGTTCACGTGCTGGGACTCAAGTGAATAATTAATTAGTAATTGAATCCCAGCACAACAGTATATATAGATGCATGTTTTACTCACTTGGGGTTGTGCGTTCGGTGAGTAGAGAACGGGTGTGGAGAAGGAGGAAAAGTAAAATATACTAAAATAATAATTGTTATTTATTTATTCTTACTCACCGTGTTTGTTTGTCTGTTAGTCCACGGTTTGTTTAAGTGTTAGTCCGTTTTGTTTGTCTATTTTATTTTGGCGTAAAGTGCCGTGTCCTGTTTTCTGTTTTGTTCAAACCTTTTTATTTTATAATAAACCGGCACAAGCAAGCGCCTTCATCATTTCATTTCACCGTCCTGTGTGTGTTTCCTTTCCTGGTTCTGATGTCACCACTCAGCCAACCTGTTCACACAATATATATATATATATATATATATATATATATATATATATATATATATATATATATATATACATATATATATATATATATATATATATATATATATATATATATATATATATACATATATATATATATATATATATATATATATATATATATATATATATATATATATTGGGCAGCAGTGGACGTGGTGTGGCGCTACTGCTGGCTGAGATACAGGAGGTTGGCTTCATTGAGCTGTCCAACACCCCATGGACAGCACCCGCCATCCTGGTGCCCAAAAAGGATGGGGGACGGTGATTCTGTGTAAACTACCGGCGATGTGAACCGGAACTGATGAGTCCTTGGACATGGTTGCTGAATCTTCCTGGTTCAGCTCGCTGGACCTGCAAAGCAGTTACAGGAGGGTGTGTGGTCCAGTGGTTAAATAAACAGGCTTGTAACCAGGAGGTCCCCCGTTCAAATCCCAGCTCAGCCAATGACTCACTGTGTGACCTTGAGCAAGTCACTTAACCTCCTTGTGCTCCATCTTTTGGGTGAGACGTTGTTGTAAGTGACTGCAGCTGATGCATAGTTCACCCACCCTAGTCTCGTATCTTGTAAAGCGCCTTGTGATGGTGGTCCACTATGAAAGGCGCTACATAAAAATAAAGATTATTATTATTATTATTACTATTGGCAGGAGTAGCTCGGCCCAGAGGCCCAGCCCAAGACAGTCTTCTCCTTCGACCTGTGTAATGCTCCTGCCACCTTCGAGTGCCTGATGGAGCGGGTGCTGCCTGGTGTATTTTTGGTATGTTGTATGTTGGTGCATGCACCCATCTTCAGTGAAACACTCTGCAATTTACAGGAAGTACTGCAGCTGTTACAAGTGGCCGGTCTGAAGTTCCACCCGGACAAATGCTGTTTCATGCAGTAAGAGGTTGTCTTCCTGGGTCACCGGATGGGCCACGAGGGCAGCTGCACCGACCCGGAGAAGATCACTGCAGTCCGGGACTAGCTCGTCCCAACTGACCAGCTGCAGCTATGGGAACCGTTTATCTGGACAGAGGCCTACCAGGTTGCCATCACTACCCTGCGGGAGGCGTTGACCCAGGCACCAGTGCTGATGCCTCCTACCCCTGACTTGCTGTTCATCCTTGACACACATGCCAGCGATGAAGGGATCAGGGTGGTCTTGTCGCAGCTGGGGCCAGACAGAGCAGGTGGTCGCCTACTACAGCCCATCCTTGAGCAATATATATCAAAGAAGCAGCCTGAAGCTGTTTACATATAGTTGTAAGCAGTTTCTGATAACAGTCAATTAGCTAAATGCTAAATTGCAACATAGATAACATTATTTTTTACCTGGTGCTCTGGTTGATAGCAAAAGCCCCCACATATGTTTTCATTTATTCCACATTGCACATATAAGCATTGCCTCCCTGTCTGCATCTCCTGCAGCAGCTGGGCCTGTGCACACCAGCGTAATGTTCTGCGCCTCACATCATATCCGAGCATGATGCCGTTTGGGCGGCCTGGTGATGCCCAATCAACTCTGAGAGACCTGGATATACAAAAATGGTAATGGGTCAAACACAAACAGGAATACCAATTTATCACATACTTAAAACCTTAAATCATTCAAATGTATTAGATATGTTTTTTCATGTAAAAAGCATTAACCAGAAACAAATGTAATAATTTCAATAGTTTTCATGATGAAACCAAAAGCTCCAAATAGACAATTCTCTGTTATATCCTTAATCTATTTTTCAGACTGGAAAGTTAGGTAGGTGAAAAACAAAACCCAACCCCAACACAAACCAAAGCAATTGAGTCTTTAAACTTCTTTTGATTCTATTTGAACTCCATACAGATAACTTACACCAAACTGCATTTATCAGGTTAGAATACTGACCTCAAATGTAAACGCATTCAGATTTGGCGGTTTGCAGAATCTATGTCAAATATAGTTTAAATCATTAGGACAATTATTCCATGTAACATAACTTACGCAAGCCTAATAAATAGTTCTGCTACTAACTGGTTCATGATGCAATGCTTCATAATTATGCAGAAGTGTGGATGGTAAAGTTTTCACTTCAATCTAATTGGATTTTCATGAGAGAATTAACTAGCTGGTTAAAGAACAGAAAAAAATGACAGAGTAAGTATTTTTCTGACAGTTTATCCCAATTACTATTACTGGTCCTAGTCTCTGTTGAATATTTTGTTGGAAATGTGCTTTTTGTGTCCTTGTTACTCAAGTTGTTACTCTGTAGCATTACTGCCCAATTTTATATAGAATGTTGTATACGATGCCATACAACAGAAACTTAGAATTAATCCATGAAAAGCTAGTGAAATTGAGCTTGTAACTTAAACAGCACCTAATATTATATTTTAATACTGTTATACTAGTGGGGTCTAGTGTATGTGAATATCTCCTGTGTTTTCGACTGTATGTATTGTTTGGGTTTTATGTATTGAAAACTCCAAGCACTCCCTCCTCCTCAGTCTCTAAAGTTGTTACATTTGTGTGGCAGGAAGGAGCCTGGCTATATAAACTTGGAGCGGGAGTATTTGCGCACTCTGATTCCCAGCTGCGTTAAGGAGAGGTATTGCTGCACTGCGTTACTGTGGGGAGTGTACTACACATAGGGCCCTAATGACAGGGACAGACCCTGCAGTGCTGACTACAACCTCTGTACTGTTGCTTTATTTTGTTAATAAACCGTACGATTGGTTTCAGTTAAACTGGCTGAGTCGGTGCCTTATTGCCCACCGCCTAATAAAGGAAGCCTCCCTCCACCCTCCAACGATCTGCTAGACACGGGGTAAGCCAGTGAGTAAGCTGACCGAGATGGACGGGCAGGAGGTAACAATATTATATATTTTTATGATATATAAAGTAGTATAGCTAATATATATTGTTATACTGGTGGAGTCCAGTGGAAATAAATAGTCCCCTGTACCTTGAATGGTCAATTATGTATTTTCTGTGTTTTGTGAAAAAGACTCCCAGCACACCCTCTTTTTTTTGGCCCAGATCGGGTGTGGACTACAAGGATGGCCCTAGTCACAGGGGCAGGCCCTGCAGTGGTAACTAAAGCCTCTGTATTTTTGTATTTTATTCTGTTAATAAATTGCACTGTTATTTTCATTTAAACAGTGTATCATTCCCCAATACCGAATAAAAGAAAGCATCTGGTCTCCAGCCACCCTCCAACAATCTGCCAAACTTGTGTAGTGATCAGGCTCTGGTAAGCCAGGGAGTAAGCAGATGGACAGGCAGGCGGTAACAATATAAATATATATAGTGCAACTATTGCTTTAGACCCTTCCTTTCCTCTGCTGACTTGTTGACTAATTAATTGTGAAGGCTGCTGATAATTTGAAGCTGAAAGATTTTATTCATGAGAAGTGACAAGGTTTGCTTTTAAATATGGAGAGTAAATCATTTGCAACACTTTGCAACACAAAATATCCCTTATGATTACTCATAAAGTATATTTTTTTAACACATGCATTAGTATTATTTTACAAAAGGTGTCATTTATTTCTGAAACTAATCCCTCACCGAGAAAAATATCAGAAATTTATATTCTACTCTGGGCCAAGTAAAGCCATCAGTTGCAGCACTTGTCATATTTCAATCAAAGCTTAAGCCGTGCAGTGATTTTTGTACTCAGCCCTACATAGCAGATGACCAGAATTAATGAATTAGCTATTGATTAAATTCCACTCTAGCAAATCTACCGTGGCAAATAAATGAACTGCTCAGGGCACGTGAGGCCACGGACAGACATGTCAGGGCAATCGATCAGTAGTTAGTATTCTGTTGGGATACAAGTACAGGAGATGATAATATGACATGCTGGAAAAGACAATGTAAAAGCAGAGGCCTTTTTTCTGACTCTATGGATTATGTCAAATTAGAGCACAGAGGCATTGTCTTTAGTTTAAGATTTCCATTCACAATTTATTTCTGATACAGCACGCAGTCTAACAAATGTGACACTTGTTATAATGTGACTATACAAAAAAGTAGACACTCTGCAATGAATGACACTAACTTTACAATTAATTTACAATTAATAATTTTATCAATCGTAAAAGTTTTAGTATAGACGGTCCTAGAACGTTTGGGGTTATTGCTATTGTTCGTGTTAGGTACTGACACTGTCTCTTGCTGAATTATTTTGCTTGAATTTTTTTTTTTTAAATTGGACCTAAAAAGCATGAAATTGTTACAATAATTTAAATAGTGTATACAGAATTCCCTCTACAACAATAAACCAAAAGCATTAAGAAGTGTATGTCTAAACAGGTTTTACATTGCCAGCTACACTCTGCTACTACCATTTTTTGGATTGAAAACCATTGGTCATGGAGAAAAAACAGGTCAAACTACTCATCAGATGGGGAATGGGTTTCACAGCTCTTCTTTTCCCCCCATACACACACCACATACCCTGGTACCCTTTTCTCTTCAACCACATATGTAGGAACAACCTCTCCAATATTTGGTCCACTTGAGCTAGAATGAGCTTACATTTATTGCCAACACAGCTATGACTAAAATTATAAAGGTGCACAATGCAAATATCTCATATTATATATATATATATATATATATATATATATATATATATATATATATATATATATATATATATATATATATATATATATATATATGGCTGTTACTAAATTCATTTGAATGTAAATAAATCAGATTTTAAACTGACCACAGTGCCACTTCAAAGCTATACTACAGTCTCCGAAAACACGCAGGCCTTTTAACAGGATGTTTTATGGAATATTAAAAAGATGCAGAAAAATATTTGGTTTCTCACTCAGGTCTCACATCTCAGGTATCTATTGCTATTTTCATTGTTGACAGCATAATACAGCAAGTTACCTTGAACTAATCACATGTACATTTGGTGCCACCATATCACTGGGTTCATCCTCTACTGTAGTTATTTGAGTCCCATTGCTTTTCACACATGCATACACAGTGCAAACTTCAACCTGTGTGTAGGATGAAGAATTTAAACATCAGATAGTTTTACATTGTAGTTCTACTTCAAAGATTTTAAAATATAAATGAAATAAAATTAAGAATTTTAAGTAAACATATTAAAATTATACATAGATAATTTTTTTTTATATTATTATTTATATCAATAAATTTTTATTTTATATAGCACCTTTCATAGTGGACCACCGTCACAAAGCGCTTTACATGATGCAGTAACAACAAGAAAATCCATAATACTTTAAATACAGAAAAATGCATAATACATGATATACAGTAAAAAAAAAGCATAATACATTAAATACAGTGGAAAGTGCATAATACATGATAGTAGCATAATTAGAGCTTCTGTTTTTTGGGTTTTATTAATCGTATTTTTCTGTGCTTATTTTTAGCTATTTTCGAGTTTTATGTAAATAGTTTTTTTCGGGGCTTTCGTTTTTAATATACTGTATGAAATTAGTGTTTTCGGTTACTTTTTTTTGTCAAAATATGTATAGCAGTAACTCGACAGTACTTGCACACTTAAGTTGTACCTACTTTCCATTGCTGTCTTCCACAATGAAATCCCTATAGTCAAGGGCACATTCTTCTGGGGTTTTTGTGTGGAGGCATTTTTGTACATTTTGCCACAATTCTGTTTTAAATCCTCCGTATCTTAACTGTAATACAGCTTGAAATCCCGCTACCAAGCCTCCATCCTGACTGTAATCTCGTTTTAAATCTTGCAAGCGGAGTCTCCAATAGAAATGTAGGAATGTGCTGTCCTTCAGTAGTTGAGGCGGGTTTAAAGTATTGAGAACAAATCAATGATAGATGCAAGTCAGAAAGGCGGGACGTGTATTTATTATTATTTTTGTAGTAGGTTTTATTTTTTAATGGGAATAGGGTAAAGTCAACGTGAATTGATGAACCATTTCCACAGTTTTTCTGGTGCTATCCACTGATTTAATTTTTTTTATATCGGGGGTGTTTTATCGGGTTTTATCGGTTAAAACCGAAAATCAGAAGCCCTAAGCATAATACATGAAATAGTACATTCAATAAAGCGGAAAGTGCATAATACATGCTAGTAACATAACACATGAAATAGTAGGAGCAACACAGCAGCTAATAGCAGATATCAGGCTTAAAGAGCATGGAAAGCAAGAGAGAACAGGTGGGTCTTGAGAGCTGATTTAAAGCGAGCGACAGTGGGGGCAACAAGCACCAAAGCTGGGAGAGAGTTCCAAAGAGTCGGAGCCATGAAGCTAAACAAACGTTTTCCAAGTGTGGTGCACTTATGCTTGGGAATAACAAGCAGGCTTGCGGGCAGGGACATAGCGGGTCAGCAGGTAGAGGGGGTACTTGGGACCTGTGAAGGGCGTTGTAGGTGAGCAGGAGAGTTTTAAAAATAATCCTGAACTTTACAGGTAGCCAGTGTAGCTGGGCAAGACGAGGGGTGATTTGATCATGTTTTTTACATCTGGTAAGGATCCTGGCAGCAGCATTCTGAACTAGCTTCAGTCGGTTTATGGTGCGTGCCGGGAGACCACCATATAGAGAGTTGCAGTAGTCGAGTTGAGAGGAGATAAATGCATGACAAAGTATCTCCGCATCTAGGAGGGAAAGGTAGGGACAGACTTTGGAGATGTTTCGAAGATGATAGACGGAAGATTTGACCACAGAGGAGATGTGGGCATCAAAGGAGAGTTTGCTGTCAAGAAGTACACCAAGGCTTCGTACTGTGGGTGAAGGAAGCAGCAGACAGTTTCCGAGGTTCAGGGCAGCTATATTTAGATTCTTTGTTTTTTTTTTTTTTTTTTTTATAAATTTAGTCATTGCCAATTATTTTTATTATTTTCTCCCAATTTGGAATCGCCAATTATTTTATTATGCTCAGCTCACCGCAACCACCCCTGCGCTGACTCGGGAGGGCAAAGACGAACACACGCTGTCCTCCAAAGCGTGTGCTGCCAGCCGACCGCTTTTTTTCACACTGCGGACTCACCATGCAGCCACCCAAGAGCTACAGCGTCGGAGGACAACGCAGCTCTCAGGCAGCTTACAGGCAACCCCGCAGGCGCCCGGCCAGACTACAGGGGTCGCTGGTGCGCGGTGAGCCGAGGACACGCTGGCCGACCTAACCCTCCCTCCCCCCAGGCGGCGCTCAGCCAATTGAGCACCGCCCTTTGGAAGCTCCCGTCCTCGGTCGGCAAAGGAATATTCTGGACTCGAACTCGCGACGTCCAGACTATAGAGCGCATCTTGCACTCCACGTGGAGTGCCTTTACTGGATGCGCCACTCGGGAGCCCCCTGATTCTTAAGTTGAGATTTAGATCCTACTAGAAGGAGTTCTGATTTGCTACTGTTCAGCTGAAGAAAATTGGCAGACATCCAGGCCTCGATGTCCTGAATGCAATCCGAGAGCCGGACCATGGCAGAGGGGCTGCCAGGGTCGAGTTTTAAGTAGAGCTGGGTGTCGTCAGCATAGGAGTGAAACATGAGGCTGTGTTGGCGGATGAGGAGACCTAAGAGAAGCATGTAGATATTGAAGAGAAGCGGCCCAAGAACAGATCCTTGGGGGACACCACAAGTGACTGGGTTTGCAACACCACTGCGTCCAGCATAAAAAAACAGCCTGCATGCGTCCGGAGAGGTAAGGGGACATCTAGGAGAGACAGGTCCCAGAGATCCCAGCATACTTCTGAAGGCGGTCAAGAAGAATGCCATGATCTATGGTGTCAAAAGAAGCTGTTAGGTCAAGAAGGGCAAGCACAGAGGGAGCACCAGCATCAGCAATGAGCAGAAGATCATTCACAATCTGGAGCACAGCAGTTTCAGTACTGTGATGCGGCCGGAAACCAGACTGTAGAGATTCAAGCAGATTGTTGTCCGTGAGATTTCACAGTTGACTGGCTACAGCCCTTTTGAGAATTTTTGAGAGAAAATGGAGATTGGAGATGGGATGGAAATTAGAAAAGTCAGCCAGTTCAAGGGTGGGTTTTTTGAGTACCGGTGTAACTCAGGCAAGCTTAAGGGCAGCAGGAACTTAGCCAGAGTCAGGGACAGGTTGAGAGTGTGCACAATGGAGGGTGCAAAAATCAGAAACACAGAGACGGACAAGGTTAGTCGACCAGGGGTCCAGGGAGCGGAGGAGAGAAGGAGGAGAGGGCAGGTGGGACAACCTGTGGAGCGTCAAGGTGGTCAAGTAGTAGACTGGGTTTGTGGAGGGCGAGCGTAGAATAGATGTTGTCGATTTTGTTCCGAAAGAAAGAGGAGAAATCATGACAGGTAATAGAGGAGGATGGACAGGAGTTGGATCTGTCGGTGGCTGGATGTAGGATTTGGTCAATGGTCTTAAAGAGAACATTGGGTTTACCGTGTCCCATAGTTATGATTTCAGAGAAGTACTTCACCTTGGCCATGGCAAAAGCACGCCTGCAGCTCGCGAGATGGTCGGTCCAGATCTCTCTGTAAACCGTGTTAGTCCAGATGACCTCCACTTGTACAGAAAGCTATCAATTTATTTCCAGAATTATTTTATTTTTCCACTGTTTTCTTGATGTATATAATCACATTAGACTTGCTATATTAAACCCAAATACAAATGCAGTCTCTTACCTGTATGTTGTATATAGTAAATGGCAAGAGGCCTCCTAATACAAAAGATCCAGATGAGCTCATGCCAGTCTTGTGTTGCCTGTCATTCACATACACCAAATATTCCGTGACCACACCATTTGGGTTAGATGGAGATGTCCAGATGACACGAACAGCTGTACTGTTGAGGGTAACAACCTCTGGAGGGAACACCCCCTCTGGCTCTAGAAATATTGGGTAAACACAGAATACTCCAGTGGTCACTGCTGAAACACTAATAACAAAACTTAAGCCTAATTGTATTACTTGTATTGTAACACTTGAAATGTATTTGCTTACGATTGTAAGTCGCCCTGGATAAGGGCGTCTGCTAAGAAATAAATAATAATAATAATAATAATAATAATAATAATAACTTAAAGAGGGCAAAGCAGGGGCTCCCGAGTGGCGCATCCAGTAAAGGCGCTTTGTGTGGAATGCAGGATGTGCCCTATAGCCTGGAGATCGCAGGTCCGAATCCAGGCTATGTCATTGCCGACCGTGACCAGGAGTTCCCAGGGGGCGGTGCACAATTGGCCGAGCGCCGCCTGGGTAGGGAGGGTTTAGGTCGGCAGGGCGATCCACGGTTCACCACGCACCAGCGACCCCTGTGGCTGATAGGAGCGCCTGCAGGTCTGCAGTGGAGCCATTCAGATCTGTGTTGTCCTCCGGCACTATAGGTCTGATGGCTTCGCTGCGAAAAAAGACGGCCAGGCAGGGACACGTTTCAAAGGACATGTGTTTCAGCCTCCGCTTCCCAAGTCGCCGGCGGGTTGCAGTGGTGAACCGGGATTTAATAACACAATTGGCAATTCTAAATTGGGGAGAAAATGGGGTAAATACAAACACTATTACCAGGCTGAGTGACGCCTTGACTGGCTTCTCTCCTCAAAACAATACCAACAAAGAGGTTTTCCTCCCTTTTCATACATGTGGCCATTCCCTAATTAGCATGCAATTACCTAATTGGGGAATGGCCTAGTCCCACCTGTGATTGTTGGCAGGGATGGATTTAAGCTTATCCCTGCCAAACTTACATTCACACACAATACTAGTTAAACCACCCTGCCACAGTAACACATCTCAATGATCCACACATGCTTTAAAATCCTCCTAGAAAACCATGTTATAATTGAGGAAATGTTACGGAGAAATAAAGAATGTTTTATTCCCCATTCTTCGTAAAAATGAAATACATGTCAAAAGCTAAATAAATAGATTTATTTACTGTCTGAAGGACTTAATTACATTTTCCAACAGTAGGTACCACATATGTTATTTTTTCGGATTTAGCAAGATTTTAAGCCAAGAGACTAGGTTAACACTTTAGTTTAAGGTAGTGGTCCTCAGAGCTGTGCCTCTGGGTATCTAGAAAATTACTCCATAACTGAACCTAAAATGACAGTACTATAAATTAATTCTAATAACCTGGTGAGGCAATGTCATGTATATTACAAGGGTTTAAGACAGCCACATCAAACACCACAACAAATCAAAAACACTGCCTGAGATGGGTAGGGAGTAGTCTGTAGCTACATCATCAATAGTACTGTGAGCTTTCATAGTTTTCTCTTCCTCAATGTGGTTCAGCCATCAATGAAAATATCAAACTCATTTGCTAATATATTCATATAATGGATGTCATTTATTCATATTTTGTATTGATAGCACCTGAACCTTAAAAGACACTCTGCGCTTTAGTGACTTTACAAAACTGTACTGTTCTTTTGAAATCAATTTCCAGTTCTCTTAAATGTGGCTTTTAAACCTTTATAAATACTGTAACAATACTTATTTTTGGGACATAGTAAAATTAAATACTGATATAACCAGTCATTACAAAGCTACCTCAAAGTTGTTGTTTTTTCTCATTCTTCGCAATACTTCATATTCAGTATTATGTACAATACATACTTCACTTTTTAATTAGCACTACGTTAACATACACATTATAAAGTCACTTAAAATGATATTTAAGTTCACCTACAGTTGTTAAAAATGTACTGCCCTTTGCGCTGTAAGATAATGAAATTAGTCCAGAAAGTAGTTTGTTAAATGACCTGCAACCCTTATTTAGGAGGTAATGATTTTGTAATGTTGTAATGCAATTTTTATTATGGTTACAAGATTAGGTGGTGGAGTTTAAATATATGTTGAAGCTTCCAGCTGTTTCTTATAGTGTTGAAAATGTCAATCAATTCATCGTCTTCATAAATGTAAAATAGCGGATCACTTTAGTGACATGAAGTTTTTCAGTTGCTTCAATAGTCTGTATATAAATATTATCCTAAAATGTTACAATAAGAAAGGTAAATATATTTAGAATATATTAGAGACGATTCTCAAAGCTGTAAATTAAAAAAAAAACAAACAAACACTTGACCTGTATGAAGACAATAACAAAAAAGTTACATGACCACGAATGGTGTGTGTTAGTTCCACATCTGCAGATTTTCTCAGGAATAGTACTGAGTGTGAGATTTGGTTTGGTTGTCAGTTTACACTGTATGTATAGATACTAAATATTAAAATGAAAACAAAAGCAAAATCAAAACATACTTGACAGGCAAAACAGACGGGGCAAAGTGCTTTTTACATCATTGCATTGTAGTGTACTTTCTATTATATTATTTTCCCTCGCTAAGAAATCAATTGCACAATCAATCCGACTAATTTTCAAAATCGGCCCTAAAAATGACCATTCATCAGAGCATCAGCTTTGTTACAGGAGAGAACACTGATCAATTCTGAATATTATTATTATTATTATTATTATTATTATTATTATTATTATTATTATTATTATTATTTTTTTTAACTATGTCACATAAAACTGTTTAAAACTATATCACTGTAATAAGTAGTACAACATCATAGACATCAAGGTAAGCTAAAGTGTCTGTTGTAAACACTATGAGTGTTCTTTATCCCTTTAACATTTCCATGGTATTTTTCTTCTTCTACCAGTGAATGTATCAGGTTGTAAACAGCATATAAAATGATTGCTTACAACTATTTGTTTAAAATGTGATCTACAGTATGTTCTTGTTTTTCTATTATCTCACTTTTACATGAAAAAAGTTCAATGGCGTGTTGAAACAATCCAGAAGAGGCAAACAAGTTCTGTTGTATATGATTGCATCTAACCACCTTGGCAGTGACTCATGAGGGAACATTTCTCAGTGGCTGAGCTTGCACCCTACATCTCCAGGGATTCAGGAAAGACCTTGTGTTTGAGTGTCTTTCTAAAAGCATACCGCTTCACAGAACAAATCACTTAAACCCCCCCCCCCCCAAAAAAAACATTAATTGTATTTTAAATTCCCTGATTTATTGACAGGGAACTCAGTCTAAACTGCAATATGTATAAATGGCAGGACACAAAGACAGGGAGTTTGGATCAAAACACGCTGTGCTAATATCCTCTATTAGAGCGTAGTGCCACTGTCTCACTGGGATCCCTTATTGATCTGTCACTTGAAGACAAGCCGCACTTAAGCATTTTAGCGTTTTAGCCCTTTTCCTTTTTAATAACAGGAAATTTTATAAAGGAAGGATCACTGATCTCAACCGCTGCAAAAATCAATCAACTTCATTCCTAGATTTTGAGTTGCACACCATTGGGTACTAACCTCCATCAGAAGTAGTGGCCCGAATCACCTCGCTGATAGCATTGTGGGCCCCATTGAAAACCTGGATGAAAAACTGATACTCTGTGTTAGGGCGTAAGTCACTGATTATGGTATAGTTTACATGAGCTGGAAAGGTAGCAGAGTGGTTGTAGGTGGAAGAATTAATGAAAAGTATGTAGTGTTCCACAATTCCCTGTAGGTCCTGCAAAGCTGGAAGAAAAAAGAAAACAATTATTCAAAAATAAATAAATAATAAAAACATATATAATAATGAGATTAAAAAAACAAACAAACAAAAAAAACAATGTTTTTAATGTACTACCAACTAAGGGCACTTTCACACCTAGTTCGTTTGACCCTTTGTGAAACCTCCAAGAACCACGTAATCACATCAGGATGCGCATCAAACCAAGTGAACCGAGATCACTTGAAATGGTGGTCTTGGTTCACTTGGAAGTGGACTTGGTACATTGGTCACTTTGCTCTATTTCAACTTTTTGCAATGTGAACCAAATATACTCCAGTTCACTTGGAAATGAACAGCTCCAAAGAGCGAATCAAAATGTTGAAGCGACGTACTTCAGCAAGCACCAAGGAAAGTGTTTCGGCACTGTCGCACATAAGCAATGCAGGGCTTGTCAAAAAAACAAACACACACAATACAATGACATATACACCAGACAAGAACACCATAAATGTCACATGTACACAACAGCACATCACAAAAAATATATACTATGGAGCTGATTTACAAACTGGCGCAACCGGGACAATATCATGAAATGCTGCTAATACCCGTGTTTGAGATTTACTGTTGATGCATGCGCGTTCTTTAAGCATAATAGCAAAACTGTCACAAGGCAAAGAAAAGCCATAGGGAAAATAGGAAATGACAATTGAATAATTATGAAGCACATGTACTGCATCTGGCTTCGTTATAATTGCGCAGGGAAAGCATTGTGCCAAAACAAAGCGGTTTAAACCCGAGTTTAAACCAGCTCCTATGTTGCATCTATATTTCACCACATTGTCACGCGTACAACATTCACAAAAAGCTATTATTATTATTATTATTATTATTATTATCATCAATAACAGCTAAATTGCAATATGTACATCTTTTTCATAATCTTGTCTCTGGTAGAAAGACACCGTGGTCAATAAGGCATGATAAAAGGTACACCGCTGTAATATCTGTTTCCACTTGAAACACCTTCTAAACATCAGATGCTGCTCACGCATTTCCTCCAAAAGAACAGTGTTTTACCAACAAATACTTGACACTCTTTCAGCATGTTCTGTTTCTTCCGCAATGATTTAATGTTGCAAGCACCAAACAAACCAAAAAAACACGAACAACAGCACAGCCACAACAAGTTTTTCCAGAGAGAACTTGCACTCTAGTAATCAGCAAGAGAGACATGTGCGTTTAGAAAAGTGCAATGTGAAACCAATATAACTCTAGTCTGGAGGAAGCTGCAGTGAACCAAACAAACACATTTTAATGCACTTTAAAGGAAATTCAGGTTCGTTTTCTGGTGTGAAACTAACCGAAGCAAACCTGGAAAAAAATTAGCTAGTTTGCAAGTGAATCAAGATTCTAATCACTTGCAAGTGAACCAGCTGTGAAAATGCCCTAATACACCTTCGTCCTGAGATTAAACGACTTCACTTCTTTGGAGGAAAAGGCAGGGAATTCACATTTATCTCATGGGTTAAGAACTACTACATAACATACACATTTTACAACATTTATTTCAAAATAAAAAATGTCCACTGAAATGGTCAAACTCTTACATGGTCTGGTCCAATCCACTTGTATTGCAGTGTGGTTTAAAGGTTTTGCCATCAGGGTGCTTCCTTTGATGGGAATTCCAGCTTGAGTGGTTCTACTGACTTCGTCACTAGATGCAAATCCCACATCATTATGCACCAGCAACTTGTAATCATATGCTGTGTATCTACAGTAATAAAACAGAATATTATTTTAATAGATTTTACTATATCAGCTTCTCAAAAATCCAGCTGCTTAACAAAGAATACAAAAAGCTGAAATGGTTGGAAAAAGGAAATGATCATCTAAAGCAAGATAAGCACAACATAGTCATTCTTGAATATTTGTTTAAAATATCTTTAAACGTTATTAAAAGATGGCATCAGTACAAAAAACAGATTTGTACACACTGCCAGAATTTGTTTTAAAGCTCATTTTTGTAATCTCACCTGCTAAGACCCTTATCTTCATAAAACAATTTGTCTCCTGAGTGAATATTGTACCACCGATTTAAATCTTCAATGGGACTGGAGGCAAGTGGTTGCCGGATTTTACGTCTCAGCAGCTCATATCTGGGGACGGAAGATTCACAGATTATTAGGCCCATTTTTGTTAATTCACTATCTGTTTGGACTGCACATTAGCAGTAATATTTCAGCTCTAATGCCAAAACCACTCTGCATAAATACAATTTGATTAGAAGTTAATGATTTAAAACAGTGTTTTATAACACCGGGCCTTCATCAGATTAGGGTAAACATGACAAAAAAAGTTTAAAAAGCAGCGATGATGTATTTTTGTTATGCAGCAGCTAATGAGCTGTAAAAATATTTAATACAACTTAAATAAAACAGGAACTGTCCGAGTAAAACAAGTACCGTACAGTAAATGACAACAAGTATTTTACAAGTACAAACCATGGATATGAACTACTCTGCTAAATTGTATAGTGTCTCACTGTTACCAATGGCAATTACTGAAAAGGTAGAATAATAGCTCATATATTTTGTATATATGGTGTTACATGGATAATACATGAATAAATTAGCCACAAAACCTGTGAAACAATTCACAGTTGGTCTTCTTTAGGCAAACAGTGGTTTGACAATTGTGGCTGCTGTGGTTGAGGATATCTGTCCTATTTTGTTCATGCCAGGTAAGTACTTTGCGAAAATCATTACAATATCCCATATGCGCGTATAACTTGTTTACAGAATTCACAGCCTAAGCAAAGGTCATGTATATATTCACAACTGTCCAGATTTACATTACAGTTGGTTTGGAAAGCCTAGGTGATGCAGTTTCAAATATCAAATTAACATCGAACGAAAAACCAACTTTACCATCGTTTCGGTAACACCGTGACTCAGAATTTATGTTACACGCGGGAACGAGATTTCTGAGTTTAGTTTATGTTAAACTGAGTAGAATATATGCTATTAAAATTGAACAAAAACAGTCCCATGGATTACAGATAAAAACCAATGCCTAGCTTCAGCGCAGAGAGCTATGTCCTCGCAGGCTAGAATCTACAGCTCTGGCCAAAGTTTGGCATCAGCCTATAAAATTAACTAATTTTGCTTCATAAAGTGAAATGAAACCTCCTGAATAATGTTACGTTAACATATTGAATTACATACCGCTTAGTAGTTTTCCATAGTACTTAATGAAAAACTGACAAAAATAGAAAAATGTGACATTTCAAACTATACTGTACTACTAATGGCTTCTGTGATTTCATTTGATAGTTTCTTCGATTACATGATAAAAAATCTAAATTATGTTAATATATTCATATACATACATTTTTTTATATATATATTTTTTTAGTTATGTCTCGATTCTAAAATTCTAGGTGATGCAAAACTTTTGGCCATAGCTGTAGGTTGCTGGTTGACAAAACAAAACAAAAAAAAAAAAAAAAAAAAAAAGAATTTATGAACCAATAAATAGTTATTATTAAGTTAAACTGTGTTGCTTCTTTCTGTGGTCAATAATTAGCTTTATATAAGAATCCTATACTTTGGCGTTGACTTAAGTTTAGTGACCTCGGTTCCCTCTAAGGGAAAGTGTGTTTGAAAACAAACATTGGAGGTATTTATAGGCTTTTGATGCCATGGTAACACACATTTATTTCTCTTTAAATCTAATGTCTTAGTGATGTCATTCACTATATACTTAAAGATGTAATGATCTATTGTTACTTTCTATTTAAACCTTTAGGCATCATGGTATTTAGTCTTCTATACTGTACATTACCTCACTTATTTTTTCTAAATCCACAAACTTTAGGTCATCCATGGTGTGTCTGTTCCTTGTAAAGTGCTGAACATTATTTGCGATTTCACTTTTATCTTTACAAATATATTTGCACTTACATGCGCTTTTACAGGTTTCAGTCTCCCTAATGTACCTATGATCCCTTTATGTTTACTGTGGACTAAAATGTCAGCCAAATTTGCATCCCTTCTAAAAGCTATTACTTTAGTTGCCAGATTGTCTTTCAACACAGATATATATAACACATGCTAGATCCGTAAAGTCTCTGTACAGTTGTAAGAGCAAACATCATCTACAGAGAGCAAGTATTGTGTAGAGGAACTAAGTATTTACAAAGTTATAAAGGGTCATTTGATTCACTAGGTGGTGCTAGTGCTAGTCTGTGTTGTAAATGCCTATGGTGAAAGAGAATCTGGCCACTAGTGTGTAACTCAAGAGCTGCTCCTGAACTCAGGTCAAAGTACCTTAAAAAAATTGATTACACACAATATTTGAGTAATTGCAATAATAACCTGAATAAATGTAATATGAAGCTACTTACTCTTAACATTTGTTTCTGCTGCACTTTGAATGGAATTTCATCTATTAAAAAAATAAATAAAAGATTTCCTGCTCCTGGTACAGTACATGTTAAGTGAAACGACCACGTGCTTTACCTCAGATTTGGCCCATTGGGTCTTGACGGTGGCTGCCAGGAAGCAACAAGGAATGACTCACTAACAATCGTAACTGAGAGGGGACTGAGCCCCTGAGGGATTGTGGGTAGTGTGGTCACACTGGTGGGTAAACTCTCGGTGCATCCTCCTGTGTGGCCTCCTCCCCCAGAGCAAGCCAGCACAGTCACGGTATAGTTGGTGTATGGAACGAGGTTAATCACAGTGTAGCTTAACGCCGAGGTGTTGGTAATGGTAATGTGAGGGTCAGGCATGTGGATTTCATAGCGAAGGATTTCCCCATTTGGTATTAGAGGAGGACTCCATGTGACCTGTAAAATCAAGTACAAACACAGACTAATTATCATTTGGAAAGAGGTCATTTTTTCTGCCATCATTTTTATATAAAAAAACAATAAAAAAACTGAAAAGCCTGTGTATCAAGGTTGTATCTAGAAGTTAATTGAAGAATACTGTACATCATTAGGGGTTCTGATTTTAAGCCAGATTTTTATCCACCAAATAATTCTTTTGAAATTAGGGTTAAACTCAGTTTCACCAAACAAATGTGAAAAAAAAAATTAGTTACAGTATTTATCTGACAGTTCGATTCATTAATGTTTGGCCATTACTGTATACAGAAGAACAAGGATTTACCTAAACGATGGTCAAAATTAAAGAGTGTGTTAAATAGAAATATATAAAAATGGGCCTGAACTTAAGCCAAGGTAAAAAAAGTTAATGTAGAAAGCCACAATCACAAAAACGTAATCCATGAAATGACCACACACTTGAGAATGTGAATATGGTATTTGTATATCATTAGCTGGGATGCATTGTTCGTTTATTTAGTTATTAGTATCCAACTTTTTGGATTAAGGTATTTCTGAAAAATATATTGCTTAAGTTTACCAGGCAAATTTTGGGATGCATCAGTAAGAGAAAAAAAAGTAATTTAAAAGGAATTAATTATGCTGGTCATTTGCATGTAAATTCTTTCCTTTTGTATTGTAAGCAAGCCACCAATATTTTGGCACACATACAAGACTGCACAGAGAAGTGTGTGTGGGTGTATTTACACAAAAGAGGCTCTAAGCTACAAAGCCCTCTTGTTTGGATACATTAATTTCCCTTGAATCAAGCTGTATACAAGCCAAAACACTGGCAGCTAGCATGTCCTCTGGAGTGCAGTGTCTATTGAATTACGGGAATAACTAGGTTGTTTATAGAAAGCTTTATTTGCCTATTAAGATTGGATATTGGCTTTGCTTGTATTTGACTTTTGTTAGTAAGCTAGTAAGTTTTTTTCCTTAAGGTATGAAACTCACAAGATTACGAAACTGTATAAAACTAACCCAGTAAAAAAGAAAAACTGTATTTCTCTCATCACAAAATAAATAATAATAATAATAATAATAATAATAATAATAATAATAATAATAATAATAATAATAATAATAATAAATAACCCATAAAAATATCTGAAATATAGGATATTTTTGATAAACTGTAAGCTACAATTTTTGGCCAGTAAATTATATAGCATGAATCTACAGCTATAGCCAAAAGTTTTGCATCACCCCATAGAATTAACTATAATGTTGCTTCATAAAGTCGAATGAAGCCTGCTGAATAATGTTACGTTAATAAATGGTATTTAAGACCCTCGTGTTACTTTGGGAGTTGCTTTTTTTTATAACTTTAAAAAGACAACATGGCATAAAAAGACAAAATGGACTGCTGGTTAAAAAGAGAAGCACCTTGCAATGACGACGCAGCTGATTGAAAATGAAAAATGAAAAATGTGATGCAGAATGTGATAATAAAACACAAACAAGTGATGCCAATGAAGTGAAAGGCAAAAAAAATAGGGTTTCAGCCAATCTGGCTAAAGATTTACCCATGGCTGGATTTTAATAATGATACAGGTCAAATGAGTTGTTCGGTCTGCAGCCTCTATGCAACTGTAAAGTTTGCTAGCCGCTGTTATAAAACCTCTACATTAATGAGACATTCTAGTGGCAGTACACACGACAGCTTGGAGAGAGCAGATCAATAGAATTGTAGATATTTGTGGCGGTTTTGTTGAGCAGCTTTAAGTCATTCACATTAATATGTGCTATGCAATATATGTAATACAAATTACTTACCTGAAGCAACACCAGTGTGAATGATGATGCAGTAAAAAAAAAAAAAAAAATTATATGCAAAAGTGGCTTTTTTGCCATTCCCCCCTAAAATTTTGGAATCTTCCCCAATGGCTGGAGCAGAAAAATTAGATTCAAGCCCGGCATGATGTTAAATAAAATATCTAAATTATGTTTTAAATTCTAAAATTCTAGGTGATGCAAAACTTTTGGCCATAGCTGTTGGTTTTTGAAGGTCTATTTGGAGGCAAGTTTTACTGTACAAACCCAGTGCAAATTCCCTTGCATGTTTCTACCTATCCATTCACCCAGTTTAGTGTGAACCTGTATCCTCATTTGTATGCAATATATACTATTACTAGTCCTAGGAGTGTGTATAAAAATAAAAATATACAGACCATAACTGAGTCTGGGCCTAAAACCAACACTTCAGGCTGCTCAAGTCCAGCAGGTCTTGATGGTCTTGTAGTAACTTCTTTCCATTCGCTACTGTTAGATCCTCCATTCACGATGTTCACCACAATTCTGTATTCATATGTTGTCCAAGGGCTCAAGGCAGTGGAGTGGTCAAGGTAACTCAAAGGCTCATCAGCCTGCACAGTCACAACCTTAGACACCTGCCTAGTATCTTTGACTCTTCGTTCAACTGTAAAATTTTTAACTACACCATTGGGGCGCAGTGGGGGCTGCCAGGCAAGGATAACAGAGGTTGGGGTTTCAGAATATAGCTGGGGAGCAGGGATGTCTTCAGGAGGTCCTGGTGGAGTTCGGATGATATGAGAGTCAGGTGAAAGTGAGCAGCCGACTGATGTACAACTTTCCACGTGGAATCGATATTCCGTGTAGGGTTCTAAACCAGTGACAATGTAGCTGGTGCTATTGCTGGCTACGGTTACTTTCAGGAATTCATTCTGGTAAATGTTATAGCCAGTGATTTTGCCATTAGGTTGAGAGGGATGCTGCCATGTTATCGACACGCTTCTAGGCTTGACTTCCAAAATGAGTGGTGGGTCCACAGCTCCAGGTTCTGTGATAGAAGCACATATAGTATTATAAAGCTGCTTGGAAAAATCCTGCCTGATTGGTTAGCTGCGTTCTATCAGCCATACGTTAATCCCACACAACCTTTCAAACAGACACATCACCTTTGATTCAAATTCATCCACCACTTACCTGTCCTAATTCTACAGCATTTAATATCTATAAGTAACCACTAACTTAAAAAAAAAAAATGTCAGACCCAGAATCACATTTTTATCTTTTTAATGGAAAAACTTTTGAAGAATGGTATGAAGATTAATTTCCTGAACCAGACAAAGTACCAGTAATTCAAATTTCTTTAAAAGAGAAAAGAAATAATGGAACCAGAACTGAATCAACTAGAACTTGACCAAAATGGGGAACAAAAAAAACAAACAATAAAGGCTTCTAAATGGGTTGTGAATATTCTACAAAACGTCTCCAAGAAAAAGGTACACTTAAATGTAATGTATTTTCTAAGGACGAGTTGAACAGTCTACTTTGGGAATTGTATGTTGCTTCTGTGAGGAATAAACATGGAACGCAATACAGCATATCAAGCTTTATAAGTCTGCAAGCTGTTATCAATCTCTTTTTGAATTACCCACCATAAAAAAAGTTAACTTAACGAAGGATGCAGCATTTGACAATGCTAACAACAAGTACAGGATGCTGGCAATATTTCCATTTATCAAAATCTGTGACAGACAACAGGTATCACATTGTAAGTATTAAGTGCAAGCCTGGTGGACCAAATGCTGTGTTACCCCGGTTTGACCGATCACCTGTCCTAAATTTCCAGTTTTTAATAACCATGAGCAAATAATGCCTAAGGGGAAATATCGTGGCTCACGTAAATAAAAAAAACTGCCCTGTGCATTGAAAGATTCACGGTTAGGGTTTGGGTTATCTTCGGTTCAGATAACGAAGACGTAGAGTGGTTCGGTGGTTTCAGATATAGACTTCAGACGATACAGACCCTGCAGTCCTATTGATTACACTTCCCTGTTGTTACGCTACAATCCATATTTTGGATTTTCACCATTTGTTTGTAAAGGACATTTGAATCCTATAGTGCTACTTTGGATGTTAATTCATTATTTTATGTTGTATTTTCACATTAGACATTGCAATTTCTTACTTGTAGAAATTATGTAAAGCCCTTTATTTCAGTGGACCGAAAATGTCACATGTTTATATCTTTTTTAAATGTAGCAACTTTTATTTTAGCGTTTTTCACCTACAAATGTGGTTTTTCATGATGTGGTTTTTACTGGACACTGCAGCTTTAAAGTATACAAATCAAATTGATGCCTATGATGAAGACGTTTTTGTGACTAATTAGGTATTAACATTTAAAATATTGAGTACTTTGATATATGTTTCAATATTAACTAAATCAAGTTATTATTCAAATTATTAATCAAACTAAATCTTGTTGCATACCAGTAATTGATTTATTTAAATGTTTGGCTATACTGCTGTTTTATTGATTACTGGCTTGTTCACAGTCATAACGCTAGAATATGTTTTGTTGGAAAATAATAATCAAAAAAACGTTTTTTGACTGAATCAAATTTCACTGCAGATGCATTTATTTTCATAAGTTTTCTTTTGGTTAAGTGGAGGGGGGGGGGGGGTGTTGCAAGACCACACTGAAAGTTGTATTTGGTTGCAGAGTAGTGGCGAAAAAAGTAACTTCTGCAATCCCTCTGTATTGTGCTTATTCGTCTTTTTTGTGCATGACAGTTCAGCGTGTGAGATAACGGCTGGACGTTTTAATAACACAGTGTTCAGAAATTAGGATTTAACTTATGTTTTTGTGCACATTGTACTGGTTTTACTCAAAGTGATTCCCGTTCAGGTATTTATGAATGGGAATAATAAAAGACATGCACTTCTTGTCTGATGACCAAGAAAAATAACTATTTCTAAATAAGGTCATGCCCTTCGGATTACACGGTGCCCCTGCGACATTTTAGAGGCTTATAGATAAAGTGTTGAGGCCTCATATTCATTATGCATCAGCATACCTTTATGATATCGTGGTGCATAGCGAGGATTGGGAAACTGTCTTAGACAGCTTACGTTAATCAGGGCTTACAGCTAACCCTGAAAAGTGCCTTCTTGGTTTAGCAGAGGCAAAATATTTGGGCTATGTTGTCAGAGGCGGGTTAATAAAGCCACAAGTGAGCAAAGTGGACGCCATAATACTGGCCAAGGCCCATAAATAAGAAGTAGGTTTGGGCCTTCTTGGGAATCATACGGTATTATCAGAGGTTTATTCCGGTCTTTGATACAATTGCTGCTCCATTAACTGAAATGACAAAGCAGTAAAACTCCAGATATGGTTAAGTGGACAGGAGAGGTTGAAAAAGCTTTTAACCAGTTGGGAAACGCAATGTGTAGTGACCCTTTATTAATAGTCCCAGATTTAAAAAAGCCATTTTTGGGGGCAACCTTGACCAGCACCAAGCAAATAGGCACAACTGTAAAAGCGGTGGGGGTCAAGGTTGCCCCAATTGTTTCTATTAAATTGGTTTGTGTTTTTGATGCAGGTTCGATCCACTTTTATTGTGCCTGAAAAACACAAGCCAAGCTGGTAGAAACAACTGGGGAAACCTAGACCCCCACTGCTTTTATAGCCCCAATGGTTTGTTGAAATTTGGCTTGTGTCTATGATATCTCCACTTTAAATGGCTGGGCACATTTGATAACTTGCAGTTTTTCACATTTCCATTGTATTTTGTTTCAGATATCACTTCTTTTTTCACTTAATGGATAATAACACACACACACACGCACATTACGGGAATAGCAAAATTGTTCAACCTATATTGAGGCAATGTATTGCCGTTTGGATAGGGTAAATGTAAATAGTAGCCTAGTCTGTTGAAAGGGTTAAGATGTGAATCTGTGTAGCGTAGCGGTTATGTAGTTGGAGTGAAAGTATGACTACCGTATTCGCTCGAGTAAAAGTCGATCTCGTGTAAAAGTCGAGCCCCCCATTGCGAGGGCGAGATTCGGGTATACATTTTTTTGTTTGTTTTCATTTGTTATTGAAACAGATGGTAAGTTTAGGGAAACTGATAACAAAAAGTAACTCCTGAAATCGAAACTGTTGTTAGAGTGCACTTCAGGCATTAGTTTTCCTGTGTATTTAGATATCCTGACAGCGTTTGAGCGGTAGATTTGCAAAAATAAAAATGTTATAAGCAGTTTAACCTAGAACTGCCAGACGCATCATTTCAACACATATTACAATACAGTACTTTTTTTTGTATATCTTACAATAGTATTATTTTAGTATACAATCCCCACCCCAACCTCCTTCCTAGCCGACACGAAAGTATGTATTTCTGGAATGTGGGATGCCGTGTGGTCTGGCTGTAATTAAATGAAACTGCATCTGTGTTTTACGTGACCGCTCCTGAATGTAAACAAACCTGGGAATTTTTTTTATATATAGACAATGTTACAGAATCCACAGAAGCACTCTGCTGCAGGGTCACGCTGTAACAATCAGCCCTTAGCCTATAGCCAACTATATACTCCCAGAAATAAGAACTAGTTACTGTGCCAAATATAAGAATATCTAAAATATTTAAGTACAGAAGGTTGACTGACAGCAAAAAAAAAACACATAACTTGCACTATTTGCATAACACAAGAAAAACTATTTGCACTCCAATAAGGACATGAAATCAAGCTTGCAAAAAAAACTAAAACTAAAAAAACAAACGCAGCAGTTGCACAGGCAAGCGTGCACAATTCCATGCAACAACCACAACAAACAGTTCATTCAGAATGAATAATATTAAGGCTGTGCTGTTAACTGATTTTGCCAGTTCGGTTTAAATTTTTGAAAAAAAACAAAACCTTGGAGCATTAAAACCGTGTCGGTTTTCCGAGATTTTTGAACATTCGCAAAAATGTCTGACAATGATAGCAGCACCCCTCCCAAAGCTAAACATAAAAGTTTAGTTTTAGAATATTTAACACAGGTTGATAAACAATTGTGCACTTGCGAAATATGTTTAAAAAAGGTAAGCACCAATTACGGAAATACAAGTAACTTAAAAAGACATTTACAAGCTAAACACAAAACAGAATTTGAAACCCTGTGTAACGAAGAACAGCGAAAGGCTGAAGTCGAAGACGTGCCTCAGACCACTCCACAGGTAACTATCGTACAACTCCAGATCTAGACCTAAAATTATACTGAATGGATACCAATCGCAAAATATACAATATTAATAACATTTGCCAAGACGAATATTGATATATCTAATTGTTGCAGTGCATTACAAATGATGTACTGACTGAATGAACAGCTGATCAGTTTTTTCTGGTGTAATCGGAAGAGGAACTGAAAGCACATTTTATTTTAATTCACTGTCGAAATACTGACATATGTGACTGCCCCATTCATTTCAGGGCGCCAGAGTTTATGCGCATATTACTCAGGCACTGTAAAAGCCACCTACCTATGTGGTACTCCTAGCCGGAACTACGATCGCCTGAAGTTAAGCCTCTCATGTGACAGAATTCACGGCTTAGGTTTCGTTTTGAGTTGACTGCTCAGTCATGTAGCAGCTACACTGAAAGGGGCGGTATCGTTGGAAAGCTTAGAATCTCAGCTTTCCAGCAATAATATTATACATTATTAAAGTTTTTTTTTTTTTTTTTTTTACTGATTGATTAGCAGGGAAATGAGTTCCCAATTGTTTATTTGCAATACATTTATTTTAAACCTGTTGTGACTTTTACCTGAGTTTAAATGTTCAGGTTGAACAGTGACAAATATGTCAAAGGTTCACATTGTTGCCCAAAACTGAGACATTTTTTTATTTTTTATTTCACTTTTAAGTCAGTCATTGAAGGATGTGTTTATTGTTGTTAGTGTCTGCGACTGATTTGTTCTAAGTTATGCAAAGAAGTTTTTGTTATAATTAATTTTGTTACAAATATTTGTATATGATCAAAACGTGCAGTTGCATTTGATTATTTTCATTAAAAATACTAAGAAAAATATAACCTCTTTGTTGTCTTGTTAAACTGAAAACCGAACCGGCAACCAAGCTTTTAAAAGTGAAACTGAACCGAAACCGAACTGAAATTTCCATAACTGCAAAGCCCTAAATAATATTAAGTGGAGAGCGTACGTTTAAACCATGAATGAATTGACCGTAAGGTTGCAATGTTCTGTTGTTTAAAGCAATCGTCCAGTACAACAAAACAAAAGAATACAAGATGTGGGCTACAAGCTCAGTAGCAAAAAATATACACATTTAAAAAATATCCAAGTTAACCTGATCTTAACCGAACTTTCTTTTCAAGCACTAATACAAACTATTGATAAAGAAAAATTACAAACAAGCGACAGTGTGCAAGCAGCTAGGCAGTTCCTCTCAGCAGACCTGCAGATGCGTGGCTAAGTACTGTGGGTGCGTTCACTGAGATCCTTCTGCGCAGATTCTGTGCAGAATCTGACCAGTTTAGCCAAGGGGTGCGTTCGCAGAGATCATTCTTAGAAGATTACTGGCTAGGACCCTGGGGATCAATGCAGCAGCATTTTCAAAATATCCACAGGAACTGTCAAAGCATCAACAAAGGTAAGGCGTCTCCTAATAAACACATATTAACAATACTACACAAAGACTTAAGAAACTGTCTTTGCTTTTATGTTTTGTTGTTTTTGTTCATTTCGTATATAGCTTGGCACAAGGACCGATGCAGCTTTCATTTTTTCCTCGATTTTCTCTTTGTTGGTGTGCCACTTTTCACTTCGCAATTTGTTTAAATCGCTTCATACAAAGACCGATGCAGATGTTTTTGTCTTCTGCTTCGATCTTTTCTTAGTCTGTATTTTACACTTCACAATTTGAGCAAAATAATGTACTCAAACACCGAAAAAACATTTCATTTCAAGCAATAAATAAAATACAAATATATTTGGTACAAAAGGACAAACTAAATCAAGGTGAATGAAGGTGTGTGTATATATATATATATATATATATATATATATATATATATATATATATATATATATATATATATATATATAATCTGCGTCTACATATACAGTGAATATACTAGATTGTGAAGAAATTCAATGTTTCTGATTCTAAAACACTACAAACATATATGTAGTAATCTTGATTGGCAAGGAATGTAATTTAGTGTTTATTCTGTTATTTTAGAGCTTAATTTAAAAAAAAAATCATTTAGAGTGTTCATTGAAAACATAAAGATTAAAACTCTTTAATAATCCTAAAATAAATACATATATTCCTGTCAGAGTGGGATTGAAAGACCTTTCATTCACACTTAAAAAAAAAAAGTTTAAATTGAAAATTCTTTGTCGTAGCAGAGGATCAGTCTAATCACAAGGCACTGAAGTTTAAGAGTGCTTTCTGAGGTATTTGGAGCTCAATTGAAGTGTGTTGTAAAAGGTAAGGAATATTTTGTCTAACTTGGCAGGTATGAGACAAAATTATAATAGACCTGGATAAAACATCTATGTTGTACAAAACTGACTCATGCGTATATTTGATTTCCTAGTCGTTCCTAATAAAGTGCCCACATTGTAAATAAAATGTCTGTTTGTATCCTTAAGATATCAGTCCCAGGTCAAAAAATGAGTGGGTTCAGTCTCCAGACAGAAACCTGATGCCAATAGAAGGCACATCATTTCCCTTACATTAAGCCTCAGAACCTGCAGCTCCTCTACATCAAGTAGTATCCAAACTGAAATGTCAGTCTCACATTATGGTACTGCTGATGCAATGAGCGCCTGACATTCCCAGACAGATAACCTCTATAGCTCAGTTTACATGGATGCAGCGGTAACTAATAATAAAATCAATGCCATTTCCATGTCAATGTCGCATATTCTCAGCATTCTAATGTTATGATCTTCTACCCCCTTCAAAACTAAAATTAAAGCCCACTTAATCACCCATGCATACAAACAATTTCCAGAACCTGTAAATACAAAACAAAAAACAGGCATGGTATGATTATACTACATTATACGTAGTTACAATTTCCACATCTATACTCTATTCTGTTTATAATTCCAAACCAGAGTTTGCAATTCATCTACTCCGTTATTGTTACGGGTCATTTTTTATTGCAACTGTGACAGAAGCTGCCGATTTAGCTCCTTCAACCTTCTGATAAATAAACAATGCACAGATCTGACCTTTAGGTTAACAGGTTTTTATGCTTGCTCCACTCAGCACTCTAACTGATTCAATTACCACAAAGGTTCAGGAGCCTCCATGAATACTGAAAAAGCCCAACCACATGCCTGCAAAGGTGTTGAACAGCAAATTCAATGCAGCCCTCTTGAGAAATTCCTTAATTGTAAATAATTTTACCACACGAGACAATCAAGTCACCTTGAATGTGATCCCCAACCCCTCCTTCCTTTTGGTCTGTACAGGCAAAGTGTTATTTAAGCTTTACTGGGCTGTGTTAAAATCTGCAATTTGCAGGGCTGTTAAGTTTTTCAATTGAAATTTCATTTAGGATGCAGGTGCTTTTTATTTTATTGATGCTTTGCTGCTTTCGAAGCCCAAGCAATAACACAAGTCAGCCTCAATCAGTGATCAGTAACAGCTGTAATTGTGGGCATTTAGAATACTTACAAAGCACCTTCTTGAATATAAAAATACAACAATAGAAATAAAAACAATATGACAGGAACCTGTGTTGCGCCCACTGGCTTTCCTGATGTCTGAAAGATGTTTTGTTGGTATACTGTAGTTTTGCATCTTTAAACAAAAACAAATACTAGCATGCTTATTAATATGAACTATTTTTGAAGCAGTATAGCACAAAGCAGAACATGTTTTTTTAACCAGTTGTCAAATAAATTGTGCACAACTGCACATACAATTGTACATTGTACAACTTTCCAGACTACAATTATACTATTTGGACACCATTTTTTTTTTTATTTTTTTTTTAAATCAGAAAACATTAAAATATTGCTGCTACATTGTATAAGCTTCAGTATATTACCGCTTCATTTAACAATATGACCCACGTGAGGATATGTCCTGTGAATAACATATCCCATAGTCTACAATTGTTTGTATAACCTGTATTTAATTTTATTTTAAAAGAAGACTCTGTCATTTGCTTGACCTGCATGTATTTTGTGTGATTTTCCATAGATTTTCAACATCAATTAAAGTAACCCCGATGCTTCCCTTGTTTCAAAATCCACCTTGGTCTAGCGTATCCTTTTGTAGCATTCATGGCATTCATTAATTAGAAAGGATGGGTTTCTGAACTGATATGTCATACAAATCAACACATTGTATAATAAGTTACTCAGCTGGTCCTCCAACAAGTATGCCTTGGTGGTTATTTTCTTTGCTAATTCATTTGTGAGTTGAAACAGTTGAAAAAAGTTAAAATGTCCTCATATTCTGTTTTAATACATATGTTATTTTAGGCAGAGCTGTTTATTAAAACATAAAGCTCAAAAGTTCAAAATATTACTGACCTAAAAATAGCATTTTTTAAATAGACTACATTTTCTTAATAGTTATTGTGGGTCTGCTTCTTTTTTGTCTTTTGTTTATTTTATTTTATGTTGCTATTGTTCTTGCTACTGGGTAGCCTTGATTAATATAATATAACTAGCTATAATTTTTATTGTGTGGTACTTTAGTAATACATGAAAAAAAATATTTTGTACACAGAAAAGTTTACGTTCACAGCTGTAGCTATCACATTCCAGAAGTAAGAATTCATGGATGAAACGACATTAAAAAGATGGTTATAAAATTTTAATGGAATGATAAAAGGCAAGAGCCAGACACTCTACTGAATACTTAAAATACTTAAAATCTCCACATATCATGATCAGATCTTTTGAGTATAAAATGAATGCAGAATAGAACATGTTGTTAGTGTGGGTGCCAAGGGAAAGGGGGAATTAAGTGTTAGGAATCTGTGAACCTTCCTACTTAAGAAACCACACCAAAGTAACAAAGTGTTTGAAGAGACCACTTTGTGTTTATTTATGTACTTGAGGATATAAAAACATGTTGACATTTCCAGTAAGCATGGCTCTTATACTAGCATGCTTATTTCCATATTCTGGGGGGAGGGGGGGGTCTTTATTTAAGGGTGAACCTTAGGGTGGACATCAAACACCCAGTACAATATTTTGGGTTAACTTAAGACTTGCAGAGCCATAAACATGCTTATAATACTTAAAATCTGTATTTATGTGTAACCCCCCTGCCCTCTCGACAAGGTTCATGATAATTCTTATTTCTGCTGATAGAATGTCCTTTCCCCTCTTCTCTACTCTACAGAACTGGTACATTATTTTGAAACTATGACTTGATTCCTTCCAGGGTTGATTTGTTTCTAATTTTTAGGTAGTATTTCACAGTGATGAGATACACAATGAAATGAGAAAGTGTTTATTCACAGCAAGAATCCACAGACACTCCAAAAGTCTCTTCCTATTCACTTGCTGCTCATTTTATTCTATACTCAACCATGGGCATCCACAGAATTAAATCTAGGGGAGTGGGCAAGGTGTTTAAAACTAGTCGGTGTAACTTTTTTTTTATTTTTTATATTGCATAATAATTATTACACTTCTAAGCCTCATTTACAACTCAGACTTAAGCCGGCATAGGTCCAGATGGCTGCAGAGATCCTTATCACTTACAGGTTGCGTTTACAATTGTGTACCTTTGTTTAATTCAAGAGCACAGACTGGAATTTAAGAATACACTTTAGCTACTGTCTCCACATCTGATAGAATTATTTTAAATTATTTATTTTTTAAAAATTTAGTCGTTGCCAATTAGTTTTTTTTATTATTTTCTCCCCAATTTGAAATGCCCAATTATTTTTTAGGCTCAGCTCACCGCTATCACCCCTGCGCTGACTCGGGAGGGGCAAAGATGAACACACGCTGTCCTCCGAAGCGTGTGCCGTCAGCCGCCCGCTTCTTTACACACAGCGAACTCACCGTGCAGCCGCCTCAGAGCTACAGCGTCGGAGGACAAGCTCTGGGCAGTTTACAGGCAAGCCCGCAGGCGCCCGGCCAGACTACAGGGGTCGCTGGTGCGCGGTGAGCCGAGGACACCCTGGCCGACCTAACCCTCCCTCCCCCCGGGCGATGCTCGGCCAATTGAGCGCCGCCCCCTGGGAGCTCCCATCCACGGTCGGCTGTGGAATAGCCTGGATTCGAACTCACGACGTCCAGGCTATAGAGCGCATCCTGCACTCGAGCGAGTGCTTTTACTGGATGCGCCACTCGGGAGCCCCTCTGATAGAATTATTTTAACCACACAGGAATGTGTAGGAATAAAAGATGAAAAAAACATTTATAAAAGTGTGTTTCATTAACAATATTTGTAACAATTTTACAAAGAAAAACAACCATAACCAAGTAGAGCAGGAAGTGTAAACTATAATACAAAAATGCCACCTACTGACATATTGCAGTAACAAAGTGCATGTTAAACACACTGCTCCAACCTAACTGAACTATTTAAAAAACAAAGAACACAAACTTAAACAGCATGATATATCATCATGCATAGGTTTGTGTGGCACTAGAGCCGGAGCACTGACACACCTAACTAGAGGTACAGTATTACAATCTTTAATTTATTCTTTGAACAAGAATTGGAGTTTGCGAGATGCTTGGCCAAGACGGTTGACTACTCACTTTATAAATGTATGCTTGGGGTTGATCTTATCTTGATGGACACTTATTAGACAAAAGCCAGACAAGGAGCGTCACTCATTGTCGAGCGTAACCACTCAATTGTGCATGTCGTAACTCTTATTAGTGCATTATTATTATTATTATTATTATTATTATTATTATTTATTTCTTAGCAGACGCCCTTATCCAGGGTGACTTACAATTGTTACAAGACATCACATTATTTTTACATACAATTACATTATTTTTTACACATTATTTTTACATACAATTACCCATTTATACAGCTGGGTTTTTACTGGAGCAATCTAGGTAAAGTACCTTGCTCAAGGGTACAGCAGCAGTCCACTAATAGTTTTTGTAAATGCACTTTATCTACAGCAATCTGATTTTCAAGAAAAACACCACCAGTATTCACAAATAAAAATCAAAAATCATATACTATCTGCTGTCAAATTTAAAAGATGAATTTAATTATTTCACATCGAGAATACAATCTGTGCTTTATAAATTAGGAAATGTAAGACGTTTCTACACCAAGCTTCCTAAAAAGCTGTGTGCTGTGAGGGCTTACATTGTTTAAGACTCCCGCAGAACTACAGATATGAGAGTAGCCTGTCTTTTCACCATTTTACATTTGCAGAAATTCGCTATAAATGCAGTGTTTTTTAAAACACCAAATATTCATATTTTTGTATTAGTAGTAAAAGCACCATCTTTGGGCCATCCCCTTTCTACCCTAAACAATTCAGGCTAAAACTCCAAACTTTCTCAGCGCTAGGCCTCTTAAAAAATATATAAATAAAAAAAAATGATCTCAAAACTGCACATCTGACTGCAACGAATTTGGCCACGTCAAGACATCTACTCTACAAGTTTACATCTACCTTACAAAATTTCGTGCCAGTCCATTTAACAGGGTCGAAATTATACGCTGCTTTTGTGTGACGTCACATCCGCGTGATTGTTGCTAGGTGGTTCCAAGCAAACAGGCGAGTCTACAGTAAAAGTAATTTGTGCGTTTTAAAACATCTGTAAAATTGTATAGTAAGAGGTTGTATTTTAAACAAATTGTAGCTAGTAAACAGCATGGTGCAGTGTTTTGCGGCAGACTGCAACACCATTCAGAAAGAGAAAACTCAAAAATGTAGTCCGAACACCCATGTCATCTGTCAGCCATATCTATTAAAAAAAAATGTACAATTCAAGGATGGAAATGAGACAGCCATTCCAAAGCAATTTGATGGTGACCTTAATCATTCAGACACACTTAAGCTGGTTACTAATTAATATATTTATTATGCAGGCATCTTCTTCGCAATAGACTCTTGTAAATCTGCTTTGCGAAAACAAGAATATCAATTTAACAAAGCTTTTCCACTCAAAACACGTTAATATTACTTTCACTCAGGGGCAACTAAAATACCTGTCCTAAACCAGTTTCCCAGGAATATTTTCAACATGAGCTTAACACTTATGGGGCACTACACCTTTAAATAAAAAAACATTTCAACTTTCGCATAAAAACAAGCTTTTGCTTTTTATTTAAACAAAATACATGATCTTGTAGTACATTTACAATATTCTGAGATAATGTGACCATACGGAGAACAACGAAGTGAAACTGTGTTAAAATGTATAGCAGAATAATAAATCAGTGTCAGCTATTCCACGTCATTTTCATTAATATTATCTACTACTATTATTATTCTTTTTTGACAATAATTTTGTTAATCATTTAATATCAAACGATAAGTCTGAGTCAATTTAGCGGGAAACTTACCTCGAACATCATACATTTTAGCCTTCATACTGGCATTAACTTTGGATTTCAAGACACCAAGTGTACCACCATATAAGAATGGTTGAAATGTCCCTTATTTGAGAGAGTTTTCTCCCTTTCATTAGTTGTTCTTCCCTTTAAAAAAAAGTGAGCCCTGAAAACATTGAAAGTGCCATCTTGTTTGGAACCTGGTAGCAACCATCTCTAAGGAAGTGAGTTTCAGTGATGACAGCACTAAAGAACCATATTAAAGTGTACAAATTGGGGTTTGTGGCGGGGTGCCCCGCCCCTGTGCGGATTTTTGTGTTTTATGTTGTATGTGGTGTGTTTTGTGGTGTCTTTAATATGTGGATATAGTGGTGCATGGGATATAAATGGGGCTATGTAGCACGAGTGTTGTAATATGTATTTAGGCACAGGGATTGCACAATCACTTCATGTGCAGATAAAATATGTATTGGTATGTAGGTACGGGAACACAAATTAGTTCACGTGCTGGGATTCAAGTGAATAATTAATTAGTAATTAAATCCCGGCACAGCTGTATATATAGGTGCATGGATCACTCACTCGGGGTTGGGTGTTCAGTGTGAAAAAAACGGGAGAGAGTCAGGAGAGAATTAAAGCTAATAATAACAATTGCTACTAGTGCTGGAAGCACCAGCTCGGTACTTGTTGTTTGTCTGTTTTTGTTTGTCTATTTGTTTTGGCCACCTCGCCGTTTTGTTTGTAAAAGTGTTTGTTTGTTCAACCTTTTTATTTTCTGCTTATTAATAATAAAAATGCCGCAGCACATTCATTACCTGAATCTGCTGTGGATTTCCATTCATTTGACTCTCAGTGCTGTGTTTCTTCCGTCACCACTACAGCCAGCCCGTTAACAGGGATTAACAACAAAGTGCCAACTCAACCCTAACTATGGTGGTACCGCGCCACTAGAATTAACAGTTCAATTAATACCCGACACACTCAGTTGTATTTAGAGTAGCATTTAATGTGTGAGTAGAAGCGCAGCAAATTAAAGTTTATATTTTTATAAATGCAGCAGAAAGGTAAAGCACATACATGTGCACATAAATCAGCTAAAACAACTGTAGTCTGCATTAATGAATGCACAAGTCATTTCCTGCCAGTTTGGTATTCTTTTGATCAGCTTGGTGTGCTTCCCAATAGCTTTCAAAAACATTATTTCATCACCCGAATCGATTCCTCTGTACCCTTGCGTACCACTAACTGAGAGAGTTAAATTAACTTCATATTCTTCTCAGGAGTCATTTACTTGCCTGGTGCCGGTAGGGTGCCAACTACCACTCATCTAACTTTTTTTTTTTTTTGTAAATTCGGATTCGAGGGGGGGGCAGCAGACTTCCATGTACTCAGCCCAATAGAACTACAGGTTCTTGTGTTTCTTAAGGTTGCTATTAGATCTATTGCAGCAGTAATGTATGCTGGAATAAAAATAAGGTTTATAAAATAATATTGCACCCTCACGTTTCTCACGATTGGTGTGTATTTTTGGTCCGATATATCATGTTACATTTCAAAATAGCAATTTAAAAAAAATTAAAATACGACAAGTAGTGACATTTTCAAATACTACCTATATTATTCTTTGCCATTTCATTGAATGTTTCTAAGTAAAAGTACGGTAATATCTTTATCAGGCTTTCATGTAGTCAGTATGGATGGAAGCTGGAAAAAAAAAAGTGCTATTCTCTTAGAATAAAGGGACATGATTTATATGCAAAGAAATCTACGTCAAGAAGTGTTCAAAAAGATTGAACTACCACTCACATGGTGCTGGGGCTGAATAGCTAATATTAGAGAAACTGAACAGACAATGTGAGTTAAAATGAAGACTGAATGAGACTGTAAAATGCCAACAGTTTGATAGCTGTAGCATTATCTTCAGGTCTAAAATAGTTTAATCAGTGCTTCAAGAAGTAATTTTAGACATTTGAGGATTTTATAAGAAGAGAAGTTCTAAAAAGCTTCAGGGCATACACAACTTAATGCACTGTTTTGAGCGTGTGGGTGGGTGTTGCATAGTAATGAATAAACGATAGGCCATAATATAGTGCATTTGAAATGTATGCAAATACTGGCTGTGTAATTATAATGTATGTAATAATATGCTCAAGTATGATTAATTTAGAACTTATCAAAGAGCCCCTGTCATGAACTGTAATATGATTCCATTACAGTAATTAGACCACAATGACATGATCAAGGTCACCTATAAGTTATACACTTGCATACACTTGTGTCTGTTGATGCAGATAGTTTTATGCGTGTACTAGTTAGCACCTGTGGCCTGTGCTTTTCCTATATATCTAGCATTGGGGTTGAGGATTTTTTAAATATGGCATCAAACAGGACTTCAACATTTCTCAAAGTACTAAACAAGACAATATCAATACTCAAAGCATTGTCATAGGTATAATGTTTACTCCAGTTGCAGTTTGACTGAAAGTGCTTAAAAAGCTTCTCTTGTAGCTGACCCATCATCTACACAACTCCATATATCTTAAAAAAAGGTTTGTAGTTTTTTTTACAAGCTCGTGGCACTCAACATATTTGGCATGTCCAGGGATTTGAGATGAATGCTTCTTTCAGGTTAATTTAAATCACGCACACTTTAAAACGTGGTGTTACGCTAAATGAGCTAACTTACTGTCCTCTGGTGTCATCATCTGAGCCCAGTCGCTGATTGTGTTTCCATACACATGTAAGACAATCAGTCTGAACTCATAGGCAGTGTATGGCTTCAAGCCCTCGGCTGTGTAACTGAAGGAAGATGATGCATTGAACAAAAATCTATGAAAAAAGAAATGAAAGAATATTCATCATAATGGGGAAATATGACTTCAGAATTCCGGTTGTGAACAAAATTCATTAATTTATTTTGTATTCCGGGTTATCAATTTTAAATCAATATAGTCCTACAGTGTACTTTTAACCACAATAACATGACCAATTTAGTTTTTCTTACAGTTTTATGTTATTTGTAGATCATTAACATAGGAAACAGTTAGTCGTGCATTTACATTTTACCTTATATTTCTAGACCTTATTCATTTTAACACTTTATTACTCAATTTGAGTTTAAAATTAAAGTCATTCAACATGGACAAAATATTCAATTTCTAAAACAGATAAAGTTACATTTTTTAAATTAATAAAAATGAAAGCCTGCAGTTGTTAGATCGATCTGAAATCATTATTTGATACTGCTCGTTCTATTCCTTTCTGATTTTGTGTTAGAGTGTTTTTTAAGATCCACAATCAAATTTACCATAAGACTTAATAAATAAATCACATGAACAATGAAATACATTTCAAAAGAATCCCAAGAAACTAGGGTGATATATAATACATGGGCCTAGTCATTTATTTATTAGAACAGAATGAGAATTTTCCCATTTCTGATTAAATTGCACTTTGTTGTTGAGGTGCATGTAATGAATACATATTAGATGCATAACTTTTGATAGACCAGTGCTCTGTGCAATGGTCCTGGTCTGCATAAATTACTTTTAACTCTTGATAACACTGCCTGGTTAAATATTAAATTTTTAAATGCATGGATTGGCTATGCTTTTATAACTTTAAAGGCTGAATCTGAATCTATATATATAATTTTAGCTCAAAGAGCCAGCTTCGAGTGAGCTGGACTTTTCATAGAGGTGTCAACTTCAGAGTTGTTTTTTTATACACTTAGTGTTAAAACCTACACATAAAAACTACTCAGATATTTTTATTGACCTACCAACAGTACTATACAAATGAATTCTGAAATAAAAAAATCTGGAATACATTTCAAAAACAACTCTACAGAATAAAAAATTGCTGCTCCTTCCTATAACACTATCACATAGCATTGTACTTGAAAATCCTGCATAGCATGAATTAAAGTATTAAAAACAAGCAAATAACCAAAAGATCTTCAATACGATAAAATGCACTAATGCTAAAAAACAGGTCATCTTTCAGAGGTATCAGACGGAATGCACCAAACAGACAATATGCATTAATTACATTGTGTGCATAGACTATGTTTGTGGAACACTTTGTATTTTAAAAAAGCATGTTTATAACAACAATGCACAAATTGTACTCTTATTAGGAAAACTGCATCTTTAGTCAAACATTATTTGTTTTCAATAATCCACACGTATGGTACAGTACATTCTGGTCTACACAGAAAATGTGGGGGGAGGGGGTATTTTCATATGCAAATGGTGCTAAGGTGCTCTACATGCAGTAAAACAATTAGTGAATGCAAATGAATAAAAATCGAGCCATACTCTAGAGTTTCACCAGTGGAATGCACATGCTTCATGTGGAGCTGGTAGCTGGGAAAGCCTGGAGCGTTGTTGCGAACTGGTGCAGACCAGACAACCTGAAGACTGGTTGGGGTGGCAGATGAGAGCCTGGGAGGCAGTACGCCATCTGGAGCTGTTGAATAATGTGGATGAATCAGAGCAGAGAAAACTGTGGCAAACATATGCTGGATAGAATCAAAATGCTCCTTAAACTGGAGAAATGGCAACGCTACCATGGTCTATTTGGTTTAACACTTTCCTTTCTTCTCAATTAAGATTCCTACATTCTAGAACATTTGATTACATGAACATTAAATAACCTGCAATGCCATAAATCAGACCCCTTTTTATGTATTTATTTCAGCAGCGCAGAACAGTGAATATGGTTGTCAGGGAGGAAAGTAGGTTATATTTGCATGAGGCTAAAATCAAAACATAACAAAGGGCTTTTGATCTTCAACTACTTTAATTTTCCAGACCTGCTAACATATGTTTAATATTAAATGTAATCTGTTTCAATTAAATGCATTTTAAAAGAGAGAAGGGAGGGGAATTCAACTAAAACTCGAGAAATGACAGCTGTCCTCAGCTTTCTTTTCTTTTTAAGAGAGAACATGCTGCTCCTATTTTTGTTGGGAGAAATACTTATACCAATTAATCTTTAATATATTGTAGCAAAGCAGGGCCTGCAACAGCAAACTTGTATACCAATCAGTATGAGAATAAAGGTAACACACACTGATATCTCAGTTCAATCATGGCAAGGCCTGGTTCTTTATTCTCTCCCAGTTTCCAGGCAGAGGGATCGTCAGTTCACGTAGTAAAGTTCGGTACACAATACAGGTTTTCATATAAACAACAAGGTCTTACAGCCGGCAGGGTAGTCCAAACATTCCAAGTCAACACAGGTGACCAATAATTCACAACACAATAACTTTCCTTGTCCCCACACACCAATACAGCAAAACAAATCACCACCACTTTGTGGCTATTCCTTCCCTACTTATCCAGGTGGTTGCACTGTAGGTTGTGAACTGTGCATTATATGCAGAGTCACTTACAATAGGACATTGATTTAACATCTCATCCGCAGGATGGAGCCCAAGGAGATTAAGTGACTTGCTCAGGGTCAAACAGTGAGTCAGTCAGTGGCAGAGGTGGGATTTGAACCGGTGACCTTCTGGTTACAAGCCCCGGATTTTAACCACTGGACCTACTGCCTCCTAATATTTTAATATCTCCTGTTGATTACTCTACCTCTATCGTTATCACAATATATATATATACTGTATGAAGCATTTATTTTTTTAATGTCCTATTTTTGTGAACGTCTGCACATATAATATCTGACACAAATTGGATACAGTCACAGACAAAAGTATTGGCAGCCTACGCGTATTATACCATAATTTAAGATAACAGATTAAGGACAAGCATTTAGTAAACTTTTAACAAAGTTTTAATAAAACAAAAAGCAAAATACAGAATTTCTAGTAATTTAATAAATAATGTTTATCAAAAAACAACATGTTTATTTCATTTAAAGTATTTGTTTGTGACAGAAGTATTAGCACCCCAGTTTTAGTATTTTGTGACTTCTCCTTTTGCTTTTATTATGGCTTTCAGACGTTTATGATAATTCTTAACCATAATTCTTAACCTGTTTCACATCTTGTCGGTGAAATCTGGGCCCGTTCTGTCTTGCATATTCCCTTCAGCTCAGACAGATTGGATACACAATGTTTTCTTCAAGAATTCCAGAGTTGACTTAGTCGTATGCGTTGGGTCGTTCTCGTGTTTGAAGGTAAACTGTCTGCTGATCAGTCTGCGAGCATATGGTATCTTTGTATCCCTAACCAGCAGGCAGGCGTGTCCTGCCAGAGTGTTTCCTATAAAAAGGGGTCAGCTACAAGGCCACAGCGACCTTGAAGGTTAATGGTTACATTTCTATTTCAGGGAACCTGGGTTATGATAATAACCTAACGTTCCCTTTCAAGTACGAAATGTAACCATGACCTAATGGGATAGAATACCAAAGGCCAGACTCCTGGGTCGCAAAAGGGTGTATGGCTAACTACCCCAGGACTTAAAGTGGAACAATAAAAATGTGTTAAAAAGCAGAATGAGTGGCTGCTATTAACACTCTGGTCCCAAAACCAGAGTGTTAATAGCAAAAGAACTAAAACAAAAGCTTTTTCTGTGGAAAAGTCTTTAATTTCACCTACCCGCTTAGCTGAGGTAATAGAAAGCTGTCTTTAATGAGAGGAATTTCAGCTCTGCTGAATGTAAGGGCTCAAATGGCGGTTTTGTAAGTGCATCCAGCACTATATTAAGTCGCCAGCGAGGAACAAGGTCCTTTCTAGGGTGTCTTAACCTCTGAGCACCCTTCAAAAACTGTCCTGCCAGACAGTGTGCTCCTGGGGAGACTAAGCCAATTTTAATATGGCAAGCTGAGATAGCTGCCAGGTAGACCTTAAGCATGGAGGAAGATTTCCCTTCATCAAAAAGGTCCTGCAAAAATTGCAGTGTATCTGCCTTGGGGCAAGTTGTGGGGTCCAGTTCACGTGACTGACACCACGTCAGGAATATACCCCATTTATAACCATACTGGGAGTGTGTAAACGCTGCTCTGGCATTCTGAAGCGTCTCAATGACCTTGTCAGATAACCCGAGATGGCTTTAGAGCTGTTGGATCTGGGGGCCACAGAGTCCCCCACACCTGACTCAGCAGGTCGTGATGGGCCGGCAGCTCCCATGGCTGATCAAACAGGAGCTGTGCCAGTGTCGAGAACCATGTTCTCCTGGGCCACTTTGAGGCTACTAAGAGCACCCGGGCCCGATCTTGCCTGATCTTCTCCATACACAGTGGAAGCAGTGGCAGTGGTGGGAAAGCATAGAGCAGAGTCTTGGGCCATCTGTCGGCCAGCATTATTATTATTATTAGTTTATTTAGCAGACGCCTTTATCCAAGGCGACTTACAGAGACTAGGGTGTGTGAACTATGCATCAGCTGCAGAGTCACTTACAACAACGTCTCACCCGAAAGACGGAGCACAAGGAGGTGAAGTGACTTGCTCAGGGTCACACAATGAGTCAGTGGCTGAGGTGGGATTTGAACCGGGGACCTCCTGGTTACAAGCCTGTTTCTTTAACCACTGGACCACACAGCCTCCCTAGGGAATACCAGTGGGGACAATGGGTGGACAATGGGTGGACTCCTGGGTCACAAAGAGATCTATCTCTGCGCACCAGAATCTCTCCCAATGAGCTTCACAACCTCTGGATGAAGTCGCCATTCCGAACTGTGGGGGCTCCTCTGGAGAGCAGGTCTACCGCCCAGTTCCTCACCCCTGTGGTGTTATCTATACGGATCACCACATGTCCCTTGTATCTCTCTGAATAATTGCTGCATGGCCGCAGCTCCAAAATATTTATGTGGCGACCCTCCCATGGGTTACATAGGTTGGAAGCATCTGTAGTCACCACCTCTCTCCTCCTGACACAGCCCAGAGCTGTGCCCAAGCACAGATGAGCTGGTTGTTTCCACCACGAAAGAGCCTCCATACACTGACGACACACGGTGAGTAAGCGGTGGGGTTCTAAGACAGGGTACTGGACCCTGTGGTTGAACCAGACTTGGAGATGGGGAATGCGTAAGAGCCCTAAGGGGAGGACCCATGATGCTGCTGCCATCAGGCTCAGAAGTCTCTGGAAGGTCACTACCCTCAAAGCCACTGGCAAACTGCAAGCATGCACTGTAAAACAGACAGGGCTGAAGTTGCCTGCTAACTAGAAAAAATCTAGTAGCCTTCGTTGTCAGTGCAGCAAAGCAAACACAGCAACGGAATAGAGACACTCTGAATATTGTCCGGTCGAAAATTCTCCTGCCAATTCAACAGCACAGTGTAGCTAAAAAGCCATTAACATCGGCCATGTTTCACTGGTGCGACTGGAAAAAAAACAGACAGCTAGCGCAGTACACTGTCTGTAGAGGGGGACTGTGTACAAAGAGACAGCCTATTTTTATATTATAAATTATTATAAATATTCCTAACAAAGACAAAACAAACAAAACACTCACAAACTCTTCAGTTTTTAAAGAGGTTTTTATCGGTCCTTCCAGTTCCTTGTTTCCTGAACCAAGCAAAGAAAAAGATTTGCGATTCTCCGTCCCCTTTATGCTATCACGCATGACCCCATGGTAAACATGTGCAGCTGTCTCTACTGTCTGCAGCTGCCATGTCGTTTCCCTTCCGGGTCAATACGTTCCTGCAATGGAGTCTCGCCTTCTTCCAGACTGACCGACTTCCCGGCCCGGGGAAAGAACTGTCAGGTCAGCCCGTCCAAAGACTTCTCCTTTCGCTGCTTAGCGCCCTCACAGGTCAGGAATGAGATTTACAACCAAAACTCATTGTATTTCTGTCACATTCCCTTTCAAGTATGAAATGTAATCATTACCTAATGGGACAATTTATAGCCCGAATTACCTGAGCACTTATAACAAACCTCCTGCAAAGAATTCTGCAAGTCCTGGTAAACTGCCTGAAGTTCCAAAACACTGATGTGGAGATCCTGCCAAGGGGAGTTCCACACACCTTGCACACCCCGGCCATTCCACACAACATCCCAGCCCAGGCTGGATGCATCCGTGGTGACAACCTCCTTTCTGGCATAGATGGGCTGGCTGTTTCCACAAAGAAAGTGCCTTTAGACTGTGGTGGGACCCTGTCAATAGGCGGTCGCGGTTCAACACAGGTTGAAGAACCCTGCTCTTGAACCAGGCCTGCAGAGGGCGCATGTGGAGGAGACCTAATGGAAGGGTCTGGGAAGGTAGTGACATCGAGCTCAGAAGTTTCTAAAACGTCATTACCGTGAGCGTGCTGTTGAGCTTGAAGAGCTCCAAACAGGCGGCTATTCTGTGCACTCTGCCATCTGACAGAGTGGCCAGCATGGCCCCGGAATCCAAGCACACTCCCTTAGGAGGCTGTCTGGGAAGGCGTGAGCTGGCTTTTTGCATTATTCACCGTAAGGCCCAACCGTTGAAGGTGGCCGGTGACCAGTTCAGTGTGGGCCTCAAATGAGCTAATCGTCCAGATAATTGAGCATCCTGATGCCTTTGGGTCTCAATGGGGCTAGGGTAGCTTCCATGCTCTTCAAGAAGGCACAGGGAGCTAGGGAGAGGCCAAATGGCAAGACACGGAACTCGTACGCTGTTCCCTGAAATGTGAACTAAAGGTAATTCCTGTGCGCTGGTTTTATGGGGATGTGGAAATAGGCATCTTTGTGACCTGACCTGATTGACTGCAACAGCTGCATCGTCAACATTTTGAACCTCCTTCGGCTCACATACAGGTTGCCTTCCTGAGGTCGAGGATCGGTCTGAAGCCACCATTGGGCACTAAGAAGTACCTGCTACCTCCTGACACACCACAGCAATGTCCTAAAGGGACAGGGACTTTGCTTGAACTGCAGTGAATAGCCAGTTTGAATGGTAGTAAGCACCCAGAAGTCTGTGGTGCACTAACGCCAATAGTCCAGATGGTTCCCTGAGAAGGGGCCCTGGGCCTGTGGCAGCAAATTCCTAGGGCTGCTGCTCAGCCTGTGGCTTGGCCTGCAGCTTCTGTTTCTGTGCAGGGCAGCGAAACCTACTAAAGCCTGGTTCCGAACATCACGGCTTTGAGGCTGGAGGGCTAAAAATGATGTGCCTAGACCAAGGCGGCAATAGAAGCCTCAACCGGCAGAAAATGGGTTAGGCCCAGCTTCTCTGCATCATGCACCCTATATAGGGTGTCCATCGACCGGAAAACAAGGGACAACCAAAGCAAATATCTTGGTCCTGTGCAGTGCTGCTGAGCTCAGCAGCTGCTCTTGCTGCACATCTGCTAAGCACCACGTTGCAGACAGGCCTGTGCATAGTATCTATTAAACAGAAAATACACAAAAGAAAAACATTTCTCTAACAAAAACAGTAATATAACAATTACAGAAATAATATAAAACATCTCATTTTGTGCTAAAGAGCAAAAACGAGAAATAATTTAAGCTCCAGCCGGGGCTATGCAGCCTGAGGGAGGAGCACAAAGTTAGCTGATTTATGATGCTGGATACCTGGGAAGGAGCGACTCTAGCTGCTGACTTCACACAGGCCGCAGCGTGATGTAAAAAGTAACAGGCTGTAGTGCACAGACTCCGCAAAATTAGTAAAAACAAATTGCAGCAATTAGTTTAATATCACATATAATTTGTGTAAAAACACAATAAATACTATATATATATATATATATACAGACGTGCTCAAATTTGTTGGTACCCTTACAGCTCATTGAAATAACGCTTCATTCCTCCTGAAAAGTGATGAAATTAAAAGCTATTTTATCATGTATATTTGCATGCCTTTGGTATGTCATAGAATAAAGCTAAGAAGCTGTGAAAAGAGATGAATTATTGCTTATTCTACAAAGATATTCTAAAATGGCCTGGACACATTTGTTGGTACCCCTTAGAAAAGATGATAAATGATTGGATTATAGTGATATTTCAAACTAATTAGTTTCTTTAGTTAGTATCACACATGTCTTCAATCTTGTAATCAGTCATTCAGCCTATTTAAATGGAGAAAAGTAGTCACTGTGCTGTTTGGTATCATTGTGTGGACCACACTGAACATGGACCAGAGAAAGCAAAGGAGAGAGTTGTCTGAGGAGATCAGAAAGAAAATAATAGACAAGCATGGTAAAGGTAAAGGCTACAAGACCATCTCCAAGCAGCTTGATGTTCCTGTGACAACAGTTGCAAATATTATTAAGAAGTTTAAGGTCCATGGAACTGTAGCCAACCTCCCTGGGCGCGGCCGCAAGAGGAAAATCGACCCCAGATTGAACAGAAGGATAGTGCGAATGGTAGAAAAAGAATCAAGGATAACTGCCAAAGAGATACAAGCTGAACTCCAAGGTGCAGGTACGTCAGTTTCTGATCACACCATCCGTCGCTTTTTGAGCGAAAGTGGGCTCCATGGAAGAAGACCCAGGAGGATTCCACTTTTGACAGAAAAACATAAAAAAGCCAGACTGGAATTTGCTAAAATGCATATTGACAAGCCACAATCCTTCTGGGAGGATGTCCTTTGGACAGATGAGTCAAAACTGGACCTTTTTGGCAAGTCACATCAGCTCTATGTTCACAGACGAAAACATGAAGCTTTCAAAGAAAAGAACACCATACCTACAGTGAAACATGGAGGAGGCTTGGTTATGTTTTGGGGCTGCATTGCTGCGCCTGGCACAGGGTGCCTTGAATCTGTGCAGGGCACAATGAAATCTCAAGACTATCAAGGCATTCTGGAGCAAAACGTACTGCCCAGTGTCAGAAAGCTCTGTCTCAGTCGCAGGTCATGGGTCCTCCAACAGGATAATGACCCAAAACACACAGCTAAAAGCACCCAAGAATGGATAAGAACAAAACATTGGACTATTCTGAAGTGGCCTTCTATGAGCCCTGATCTGAATCCTATCGAACATCTATGGAAAGAGCTGAAACTTGCAGTCTGGAGAAGGCACCCATCAAACCTGAGACAGCTGGAGCAGTTTGCTCAGGAAGAGTGGGCCAAACTACCTGTTAACAGGTGCAGAAGTCTCATTGAGAGCTACAGAAAATGTTTGATTGCAGTGATTGCCTCTAAAGGTTGTGAAACAAAATATTAGGTTAGCGGTCCCATCATTTTTGTCCATGCCATTTTCATTTGTTTTATTATTTACAATATTATGTTGAATAAAAAATCAAAAGCAAAGTCTGATTTCTATTAAATATGGAATAAACAATGGTGGATGCCAATTACTTTTGTCAGTTTCAAGTTATTTCAGAGAAAATTGTGCATTCTTCGTTTTTTGTGGAGGGGTACCAACAAATTTGAGCACGTCTGTATATATACACACACACATACACACATACACACACACATACAGATAGAAGCAACAAGTATATATCTGAACAAGGCTCTCCGATCAGGTCAGTCTTCAAAGGAAAAATGGTGCTGAGATCTGTGAACACAGTCCTTTTGTGCCCTCAGGGGCAGGGCCACGACTACGTCACAGTGTGAACAGCTTTGGTATACAATATTCAGGATTCGGGTCTTTAGGAGGTAAATACTCATACGGTAATGGTTACATTTCGTACTTGAAAGGAAATCTCTGATCACCGTGTGTCTTAACTCTTTCGCTGCTAGAAATCATTCATATATGAACGATGATATATGGTGATGTTAGACACCTATTTTAAGCCTTTTTAAACAACCATTGGTTGCTTCCCAAATGACTGACATCTCCAAGGGCTTCAACAACCAATCAGGGATGGCTGTATATACTTTCAAAACAAAAGTAAAGTTCGCTAGACGAAAGCTAGACGAGTGAGTTTTAGTTTTTTGTATAAGCTCACCAGAAGTCATACTAAATCGTCTAAAATGTTCCTAAACCCGAAAAGAAATAAACAAATCATTAACTGTTGTGAAATATTCATAGGATAAACTTCAGCGATGACTATCCAATCAAAATGCATTTCACTAAAGCCAATAGCTATACCTTTTATTATGACGTGCAGCATGTCAGTATCTTAAGTTTCAGTTTTGATTACCATATATACCATGATTTTAAAGCACAGCATTACTGGAGAGTATACTAAATTGCTTTACCTAACCAAAAAAATGTACCGACCCAAAATAATGTATATATTTATTTTAGGCTCAGCTCACTGCTACTACCCTTGCGCTGACTCGGGAGCGGCGAAGACAAACACACGCTGTCCTCTGTCCGCTTCTTTTCACTCTGCAGGCCCACCATGCAGCCAACTCAGAGCTACAGTGTCGCAGGACAACGCAGCCCTGGGCAGCTTATAGGGAAGCCCACAGGTGACCAGCTAGTCTACAGGGGTTACTGGTGTTTAGAAAGGTATGATACGGTATACTTCTTTCGGTGGATATTTGCCCTGATACACAAGTTGAAAGTCATGTTACGTCAGTCAGACCTCAAACAGGTAGAATTTTCACCACAGCGGAATGGTAAACTGGGATCGGAGATTTGTTATTAAGAAGTCAACTCCTTCAACCAACCTGTGTTGAACCGGGGTCGGAGCTCAAAGAGTAAAGAATCCAAAACCACCAATGACTGTGTGTGTAACCAGGGTCAGGGTTTTAATCTAAGCAATAGGGATAAGTTTTACAGATTTTAAAAGTATAGGAGTGAAGTGTCTACGAGGGACCTGATTAGCAGAGTAGCGCTCGCCATATTCACAGCACCTTTTGTTTGTAGATTTTTGTACATTTTTTCCTCTATGATCTACCATTGCTGGGAGTGGCACGCGAATTTGTATCTGTGTAAATAAATCCTGTGTGCCTGAGCAGCGTAGTCAATGTCATAAGGTCCGTGTGTCTTCTTGTCTGTCAACGGATAACCCACACCCCCTATAACACTATGTAACACAATTTTTGTTCCTGGGTAGTAAGTGTTATTTCCTAATTGCTTATGCCTCAAAAGTATAGAAAATGGCTATTATTCCCCACAAACTTTGCTTTTGTGACCAGGACAGTGATATTTGAAATTTACCTATTTCCAATGAGAAAACGGGCGAATTTGTGTCTTTTCGTTCACATAAAGTCAGAAAAAAACAACATATGAATCCAAATTAACATGTATTTATACTAAAGTAATACAAAAATGACTACAAAGGATTTAGAAGTGAGTAGTTTTTCGAGATTTACGATTATACTGTAAATCACTTTCACAAATCAGCCCCCAAATGTAGTCTCCCATCATGTTCTCATTATACTGTCCTTGGTAGCAGCGTTCAAAGTCCAGTATATCCTGGTGGAAGCGCTCGCCTTGCTCCTCCGAGTACGCTCCCATGTTCTCCTTGAATTTATCAAGATGAGCATCAAGGATATGGACTTTGAGGGACATCCTACAGCCCATTGTGCCGTAGTTCTTCACCAGAGTCTCAACCAGCTCCACATAGTTTTCGGCCTTGTGATTGCCCAGGAAGCCCCAAACCACTGCGACAAATTCATTGCACTCCAGGATCTTCTTTATCTGTGGTCCGACGAAGACACCGGCTTTGACCTTTGCCTCAGACAGCTTAGGGAAGAAGTCTTGAAGGTACTTGAAGGCTGCCGACTCCTTATCTAGAGCTCTGACAAATTGTTTCATAAGGCCCAATTTGATGTGCAGTGGTGGCATCAGCACCTTCCGGGGGTCCACCAGTGGCTCCCACTTGATGTTGTTCCTCCCCACAGAGAACTCGGTCCGCTGTGGCCAGTCCCGCCTGTGGTAGTGCGCCTTGGTGTCCCTGCTGTCCCAAAGGCAAAGATAGCAGGGAAACTTGGTAAAAAAAGTATCCTATGACCTTGATGCCATCTCAGAAAAATGCAGATATGTATCCACTTAGGCAGCTGGAACTGAACTGAACTGGTGGGCTTAAGGCCCCTGTATTTATACTACTATTTATATTACTGGAAAGTTCTAGAAAGTTCTAGAAGTTACTCCAAGTTTACTCAGCACTGAATCTATCTGGAATGTTCTGGAAAATAGGTAAATTTCAAAATATCACTGTCCTGGTCACAAAAGCAAAGTTTGTGGGGAATAATAGCCATTTTCTATACTTTTGAGGCATAAGCAATTAGGAAATAACACTTACTACCCAGGAACCAAAAAAAAAAAATTGTTACACGTAAGGTTTCTGATTTTCGGTTTTAACTGATTAAATCGGTGTATATCAAATAAACACCGGGAAATCACTGGAAATGGTTACTCAATTGACGCTGACTTGACCACTTTCCCTGTGAAATAAATAAATAAAATAACCTACTAAAAAAAAAAAAAACACTTTCCCAGTGCAGTTGGGCAATGTCCCTCCTTTCTAAATTGTATCTCAAATTGATTCGTTCTGCATATTTTAAACCCACCCTAACTACTGAGTGGCAGCAAATTCCTACATTTCTATTGGAGGATGGTACACACTTGTGAGATTTAAAACAATATTACAATTTAAAACAGAATTGCAAATTGTGGCGAAATGTAAAAAAATGCCTAAACATACAAAATTCCCAGAAGAATATGCCTGTAACTATAAGGATTTCATTGTGGAAGACAGCAAAGAAAAGGTACAATTAAAGTGTGCAAGTACTGTCGAGTTAATAAAAGTCAAAAAGTACAAAGCCTACTGTGACCGAGTGCTGTTGAGTGGCGTGTGAAGTGACATCACGGACCAGGAAGTAACAGAAACTAAACAATGAATGGCGGATGGAGCTGCAGCGCTACGGCGCTCAGTGCTTTTATTAAATAATAAAACAAAGCAAAAGATTTAAACAAAACAAAACACTACAAACAAAAGGGCACGTTGGCCAAACAAATAGAAATAAACAAATAAGCCTGCTGGTTTTACCCCAGCACGATACTTAGCAGTTGTTTATATTTTAATCTCCTCTCTCGCTCAAAACCCGTCTTGCCTCTGACACTCTTCTCCTTGCGCAGACAGCTGGAGACTTTCATATTCTGGCCGAGGGGTTAACTAGCTGTTAATTATCTTATTACCCCTTGGCCACAGTCTGCACGAGTTTAGTAAGGATGCGTGACTGTCAGCTCGTTAAATAATCAGTAGCTGATCAGCCACGCATCCTCACGACGTTTTTAAAATGCAAAAACAATAACAAAATAAGCAGCGCTTCGCCGTAATATAAACATAAATCATAATATAAATAAATAATAAACAAAGGGGCGGGACACTCCGCCACACCTACTTATAGAAGTATACTTTTTATCCTAGAGCAGAGATTCACTTAACAATTATAAGTGTTGCAGTTTGAACAGGAATAAAAATATACTGCAAACAATCTCTTAACGATATGTCTATACACTTTAAGGGTTATCGACACGTAATGAATTAGGCCTACTTCTGTGTATGTACTATGAAAAATAATATTATAGTATCATCCTTTTGTGTGCTTGCCACTGCAAATCCATTCCACCGCAGGACTTAAGTTTCAACCAGACAGGTCCTAAAAGCTCAATCAAATATCTTCCACCAATTTCTTTTGGACATAAAAGAAACAACGTCCCAGTATATGGAATTATGACATAAAACATTTGCAAACTTTTAGTTGCCCTGCGATGGACTGGTGTCCCGTCCAGGGTGTAGTCCCGTCTTGTGCCCCTATGTCTGCCGGGTTAGGCTTCGGCTCACCGCAACCCTCTATAGGATTAAGCGGTTACAGATAATGGATGGATGGATGATGATAATAATAATAATAATAATAATAATAATAATAATAATTCTTGAGCCTACAGCTTATACAATGACACCGATCCAAGAAACAGTTTATAAAGCACAACAAGCCTAAGGCTAGATGGTCAGAGTTAAAGCAGACTTTAATCAGACCAATTTTTACTTATATTCAGTGTATTTTCCAGAATGGTGTTTTTAAAGTTTCCTGTGGTAGAATACAGTCATAATTCATTTGATATAACATGTCAGTTTAGATTCTTGCACTTCTTTGATAAATGAGTAAAAGCACATACATTTCAATTTCTTCCTATGACAGCACAGTCAGAAACAGGCCCCCTGTTGTGCTGAAAGACTTGAGTATTAAATTAATCATCAACATTCAGGAAAATCCGAGAAATAATATGTTAACATATAGAAGCGTATAATGCTGAAAAGGGAAATTATTCTCCCAAATGAAATCGGAGCAGATTGCCTAAAGATCTTCTTTGATCCGTGAATCAGGAATTGTCAATCGTTAATTATGGCCTACTGAATTGGCCTGTACAGATAATCTGAAACCCTATATAGTTTTTCAACCAAGTAGAGTAGTTATTATTTTATGCAAATGTATTTTTTTTTTTTACAACTACTGCTGAGATCACAATGTAAAACCTTTTTATTGCAAAGGTTTTTTCAGAAATATTATCCTAAATACTACTATGGATTTTTTTTCAGTTTAAGTATATACACAGTTGCTGCACTAATATATATATATATATATATATATATATATATATATATATATATATATATATATATATATATATATATATATATATATATATACACACACATACATATGTATATATATATATATATATATATATATATATATATATATATATATATATATATATATATATATATATATATAAACAGGAACTCACCCTTTAATTAAAATTTTTGACTCACTTTTTAATTAGTATGTTTTAATTTATTATTCACTTTGTCATTTTTATGTGAATAATTAAACGTTATCATTTGAGTATTGTGTAGAGACATTCAATTACATTTAATCATAATACATTACACTTTGATTAACGACTTATGACTACTATTGGTTGTGTCTTGTTGGCCATCTGCTGGATTGTTTGCTCGGATTATAAGGTACTGACTAATTATTAACTAGATTTAATTGTTTTATTTAAAATTATTAGCATTTTGCCTTTTTTAAGCCTGTGCACGTAGAGCTTGTTTATGTATTCATCATGGTCTGCATATATGAAATTAAATGACTATTTTTATTCAGTCATTTAACAAATGCTTTTATCCAAAGTGACTTACAGAGACTTGGGGTTGAACTATGCATCACAACTACTGCTGCTGAGTCAAAATAACCTTTCTGAACAGTACCTAATGATCTATTTATGTGAATTTTTCTCCGCACAGTATAAACCAATCAAAGGGACAAACCCCAGTTTTTAAATTGGTGTTCATAACAGTGGAAGGGTGTGGGAAAACACAAGGCAGACACAAAGCTCAAATATGAAACACCGGCACAGGCGCCCAGATTTATTATTCCACGTTCAGTTGGCAAGCGCTTCTGTGACAGTTCGGTGGCACAATACCAGCAATGGTATTGTGTCCCGTCTTCATAAATCACACACACACAGGTGTGTAAACCAAAAAAAGAATAAGTAAAAGGTGAAAGGAAAAAGGAAAACAAAATACTTTAAGGAGAAACTACAAAATAAAAGTGTGAGGGTTTTTAACCGCGGATCGTTGCTCCCTCTAGCGGTGGAAGCCCCGAGAAACAGGCACTGTTCAATATCCTCTCTTATACACTGTGGGACGGCTGAGTCCCGCTAAACTAATTATCTAAGATACAAGTGACTAGTAAATAACCCGTGCGTGGCTTGCTTGCACCACCGGGTCTGTGTGTCTCACGCTGGAGTTGCCGCACTGTCTCCCCGACTCGCTGCTCCAGAGTTTCCAGTTTCAAAGTATCAAGATTCCACCGTGTAGTCACACTCCACTATACTTCCTGTATGCGCTAGAGAGGATACAAAACAGTGCCTTTTTATTTAGGCATTCACCCCGTATAGTCCCACCCCCCAGCCAATGATAGAGCATCAGCCGATTCCTTCACAGCTGACTCCTGTCAACAAAAAATTGCCTGACAGTGTGGGAACACACGGGGTGTCCGAACCCCCTACAAGCTCACACATGCGCCTGACGGCCAGTCCAGATCCCTCCCCTCTCACACATCCTCCCCCTCAGAATGGCACCACCAGTCCATTTGAAAATTCTACATCCCTATGCCTTCCCGAGAGAAAAAAAATGGCGTTTTGGTGCAGTTTTCCTGTTCGGTGGACAACCCTGAAGGCATAGGGCTGCAGCGCCAGGTACCACCACGTGATACGGGCTTTGTTATCCTTCATTCGGTGGAGCCATGCTAAGGGGGCAAGATCTGTGACGAGGGTGAAGTGTTGCCCCAGGAGGTAGTACCGGAGTGCCTCGACTGCCCATTTTACAGCCAGACACTCCTTCTCGATGGTACTATAATTATTTTCGTGGGGAAGGAGCTTCCTGCTGATAAACAGGAACAGGTGCTCACTTGCCCGCACCTCCTGGGACAACACTGCCCCGAGACCTGTCTCAGACGCATCCGTCTGTAGGGTAAACCTCCAACTTAAGTCTGGACTGCACAGCACTGGCTTGTTACAGTCTCCTCTTCAAGGCGAGAAAGGCCCTCTGACACAGCTCCGTCCACTTGACAGACCTCAGCCTTCCAGGTGAGGTCTGTCAAGGGAGCAGCGAGAGTAGCAAAGCTTGGGATGAACTTCCGATAATATCCCGCCAGTCCCAAGAAAGAGCGCACCTGGGTTTTTGTGGTAGGAGTCGGCCAGTCAGCCAAGGCTTTCACCTTTGCAACAAGCGGTCTGATCTGGCTGCCTCCTACCCGATACCCCAAATACTCAGACTCACTCTTCCCAATTGCACACTTCTTTGGGTTAGCAGTGAGCCCGGCTTCCCGCAAGGATTGCAGCACTGCCGCTACCTTACACAGATGACTCGAACAGTCCTCACTGTTGATAACCATGTCATCTATGTAAACAGTAGCATACTGCTGATGGGGCCGCAAAATTCAATCCATCATCCGCTGGAAAGTGGCCGGCACTCCATGCAACCCAAAGGACATGATAGTAAACTGGTATAACCCAAATGGAGTCGAAAACACTGTTCTCTATCGTGATTCTGGGGTTAGGGGTATCTGCCACTACCCCTTTGTTAAATCCAGTGTCGTCATAAAATGAGCCGTGCCTAGATGCTCCAGCAATTCATCTACCCGGGGCATGGGATAAGCATCGAACTTCGATTTTTCATTGACTCTTCTAAAATCAATGCAAAATCGTGTCGACCCGTCTGGCTTATCCACTAAAATGATTGGACTATTCCAGTCACCCTGGGACTCTTATATTACCCCCAGATTGAGCAATGCCTCAATCTCCGCTTTCACTACCTGCCTTTTACTGCCTCTGACAAACTCGCGTCCCCGGTTCAATTTCAATATGATGATGGTCTACTCGAACTGGAGAGAACACATCAGGAAAAGCCACCAGACTGTGAACCTCACAGAAAGATCAGGTCCCAAATCAGTGATGTCATTTGTCAGTGTTGCTAACCAGAGCTTCAGTAGGTTCACGTGATAAATGTGCTTTTCCCTCCCCACCCTGGCTGGCAGATCTCGTAATCCACCGTCCCAACCCGACATATAACCTCAAAGAGTCCTTGCCACTTTGCCAGGAGTTTAGACTCAGAGCTGGGTAATAATAGAAGCACTTTATCCCCCGGCTGAAACGTGCGCAAGCGGGCCCCTCTATTGTAATTGGTCTCCTGTATGTTGTGCCTGCTGCAGATTGTCATGAGCCCATTGACCTACAGACTCAAGACGCCTGCGCAGATCCAACACATACTGGACCGTATTAGTTGAATTATCTTGCTGTTCCTCGCACATCTCTCTGACGAGACTGAGCACGCCGCGGGATCTCCACCCATAAAGCAGTTCGAACGGGGAGAACCCCGTGGAAGCCTGCGGTCCCTCGCAAAGAGCAGGGGAGGAATCAGCTTATCCCAGTTGCGCACATTACTTTCAATTAATCTACGCATCATGCTTTTTAGCGTTTTATTAACCCTTTGCGGTCCATTTATTCAGCGTGTGTCAGGCGCGTCAGGTCCATTTATTTTCACATGCGCAGTTTATTTTAGACGCGCTGTTTAAAAGTATTTTTTTTCACAGTAAAACAGGTTTAAAAGGCACTGCATATCAACAGGACACTCAGTACTACATCTCCAGCACCACCCCACCCCAACCCTCATTCGCTATATTTTTCAAATAACTCATAATAATAGTACATACCGATAAATCACCTCTTGATCACTTGTTTTATCACCAAACTCCTCAATAATGCGATCCAAGTCGTTATTTTATTACTATAACATCTCAAAAATCTCTGCAAATGTCTGATATTCTCTGAGCGCTGGATGCGGAAGCAGCTATCTTTGTTTATGTCCGTGTTATCTATGTGGTGGTGGGTCTATCAGTATTCACCCCTTTTTTTCAGCTTCTCTCGGCTCCTATCGGTCTCACTCGGCCATTGAAATGTTTTCTCGGCTTTTTCCGGAGAAAAAACGACTAGAGACCTGTTTTTTGCATCTTTTTGATGATGTCGGACAGGGTCCGACATAGGACCGCAAAGGGTTAAAACGTTCTACCAATCCATCAGACTGAGGGTTCTAAACTGATGTCCTGATAGTCTTAATCCTCAAAAGTCTGCATGATTCACGGACCAGCCGTGACATAAAATTGGTTCCTTGGTCGGTCAGCATTTCTCGAGGAATCCCCACCCGGGAGAAAACTTTAACCAGCTTGTCGGCGACAGATTTAGCAAAAACAGAGTGAACTGGTATGGCCTAAAATAACCAACAGGTGCGTGTATCCCGACGTACTTCGTTCCAGCAGTCCGACTATATCTACCCCAAGACGCTCGAACAGAGCTTCCACAAGTGGCAATGGCACAAGGGGGGTTCAGGGAACGGTTCTGGGGCTGGCACGTTGGCACTCTGGGCACTGCTCACAAAACCGCCTCACGTCGTCATCCAGCCCCAGCCAATTAAACCGTGCCTCAAGCCTCGCTTTAGTTTTGTCCCTACCCAAGTGACCAGACAGGGGAAGAGCGCGAGCCAGATGCAACAAATATTCCCTAAAGGATTTAGGGACAAGCAACTGGCAATGCACCTCCCCGATCTGGTGCAATTTATCAACCCAATACAGTCGATCACGCTCAATTTCAAAGTGTGGGTACGTGACGACACGACTGGGCTCAACCACCCGACCATTAACCATAGCTACTTGCTCAAATAGCCGACTCAGCGCATCGTCACGTCCTTGTTCGAGTCGAAAGTCACGGGAGCGAGATAGAAAATCAGCTCCTACGGCTTCCAACTCAGGGGTCAGGTCGGTCCCGAGTGGAGGTGGAAGGACCAGGCCCGTGCTGGCTCCTGCACCTCCGCTCCAGCACCTTCACCAACCGCCCCCACCCGAACATGACCGGACTCCCTCCATTGCCAGCCTTCATTCTTAGCGGCCTGGCATTCCCTTTTTGTTTTTCTGGGTTTAAATATGTGACAAAACCAAGCCTGGTCACGGAAGGGAAAGATATCTCAAATTACTTCCTCCTTCTTTACCAATGGGGAAGGCAGGGCAACCAAAGCAGCTACCTAATCATTGAACTGCTGGCAATCCTGCCCCAAAATGACGGGTTGTGGCAACTGAGGAACCAAGCCTACCTGTATGCGTGTCATTACAGTGCCAATTTGTAGTCTTATCCAGACCTTAGGGTAGGTGCGAATATACCCATGTATGCATTTAATGTTAACCCGTCCCAACAGACCCCAGCCCGACACTGCAATCGGCCGTGGGGCAGCCCACCTAATTCCAGTTTCCGGACCGGGAGCTCCTGCAGCCACAGCCCATCTGCCCCCCCCCCCCAGGGGCAATGCAGGGTGCTGGTGCTAAGGCGGCAGACTTGTATGGTGCGGTGCTGGGAGCGGGCTCAGCCGACTGGTATCTCTCAGCCATGGTGACCGTCTCATTCAGGGTACCTGGTCCCTGTCTACATACCCACAGTCCCAGGACCGGACCCAAAGCTTCCAAGAATTGCTCCAACACTACCAACTCCATGACCCGATCCTTGGAGTTGGTGCCAGGATCCAGCCATCCCACAGCATAATCACGGAGACGGTGGGCCAGTAAAATCTCTTAAACCTAATTGAATGAGCAAGATCTGTTTTAGAAGACCAGGAACATGAAAAAAAACAACAAAAAACCCTGTTGGTTCAACGATTTTGTTCAAAAAGACAAATACGGAACTTAACATCAGCTTGCTGCCAGACTTACATAACAAAGTTTCAGAAAGTCCCAGGTGGATTAGCATCTACTGAGAAATGTGCTGAACTCTTATGGACTATCGGTATTATTATTATTATTATTATTATTATTATTATTATTATTATTAGGCTTCCAGGCCAGAATGGCCAGGAAGCCTATTGTTGTTAGGATTTATATTATTATTATTATTTTTTTTTTTTTTTTTTTTTTTTTTTTCCTTCCACCCAAATTACAAAAGCCTATAACTTTTAAACGAAATTTTGGGAAATTTTCAAATGTCTTCTTCTCATGAACGGTAAATAGTACAGCTGTGATTTTTGTACATAGTGTGCTCATGTCCACTATTGATTCTACTTAAGGAAAAATTGATCGGTCACATGGTGTGGAAGCTATGTGCGATTTTGCGTAAAACGCTTAAACAACATCTCCTCATGAACCCTTTGGCCGATTGACGTGAATCTTGGGTATACGTTATCTTTGTAGTGTCCTCTAAAAAAGTGGGGACAGCTTTTTCTGCTGTAAACGCCTGGAAGCCTTAAAGTTGCCTGCAACTTCTAGTTATTATTATTATTATTAGTGGGAAATGTGGGTGAGTAGGGTAGTACTAAACATTGACTATATGTAGTAAAATGTATTTAATTTACATGTTTTATCTGTGAAACAACTAAATGAGCTTTTAAACTGTGTCTTACTTTTTCATTTAAAAGCAGTGTGCTAAAGCCGGCGCAAGGGAATGCTACAAGGCTAAGCCAAGAGACAAGAGTCCTGTGCTTTACCATACGGAACCCCAGTAACAGGTACCTAGAGTGAAAAACAAATGAGAGAGAAACTCACTGAGAAGACGCCCTTAACACTCTAGTTCCAAAACCAGGGTTCTGAGGATCCACGGCATTTAGCCTGTAGGACCTAGTGAAGTTATGGGGAGTAATACATTAACGTACCTGTTTCTTAAAGTAAAATGTTTTTGTTTTTATTTCGCAGGTATTCGACTCATAACTTCACTTTGACCGGTCCATCTTTACACGCCTCCCTTTTCTATTTTGACGCCAGCAGCTGTACTCCGTGTACGAACACAGAAAATCGACAGTTTGAGACTAGTTTGATAGGTGAGTTTTCAGTCGACTAATCATGCCTAACCCGACGTCTTATGTTGCCAGATGGCAGTGCGTAAAGAGCACATGTTTTGTTGGATTTTTAAAGTACAAAATGCCTGACACATTTTATCAATTTGTATTATACGTTAACAGTTATGTAAAAATGGTATACGTTTATTTATGTAATTTTTTTTGGATAAAAATCGGTATAAACCGGAAACGTGGAACACTACTAGTCCTTTAGCTTGGCATAACTCAATATTTATCTCAGTTACTTGAATTCCCTTTTGAATTAAAACCGCAATCTGTCTTTTACTTGTTTTTTATCTTTTCTTTCACACACTGCTCTGTACCCTGATGTTGCATCAGCAGGTGATGAAATAAATGACTCAGCTTTTCCCAAGCAAACCACCGGGGTGCCGGCCCCATTTGGATGGTAAGGTATGGCTCTGGATAGATGACTCATGTAACACTTACAGAGAGACATATGTCTGCATCACGAAATGTCAACACTAAGTTACTTCAACTGTGCTGTAAAGGACAAGTACAAAATGTACCATCTATTTAGCTATCTATATTATACATTATATTAAAATACAACTGATTTCACACTGCACTATAAGTTAGTGATATTATACAGTATTTGTCCAATAAGAAATTATGTAATATTATAAATTGCACACTTCGCTAAAAGAAATGGTACAAGCTAGAATCAGAAGGCTTTAAATGTTTAAATTACAACTTTAAGTTAGCAATTTGTATGTGATTATTTAACTATCCATCTCTAAACAACCATGAAACCTGAGTACGGAGTACAATGCACAGATTTGCTAGCTTACCTTTGTACAACAACCTGTCTCAGCTGAGTCCCTTAGTTCTGCTGATCTATCTCAAGGCAAACTCTCTCATTCTCTACATTTACATATTACAACTGAATAGTAACATCATATCGATAAATTATATTTCACACAAGAGCAGTATTTCTTTGTTGTCAATATACTTATTTCTACACAGCAATTGTTTAAATTACTGACTTTCTAGTAAACACCTGAGTAAAAACAAGTAGCTGACAACAGTTGATTCTTATATAGACTTATATTTGGGCAAATAATTCATAAAATACTCAGAGAAGAAAATCCTTTCTGTTTCCTTTCTATCTCAGGTATATCAAAAGTGTCATTAATCATTTTAAACTATGCACTTTTATGTTTCTGCTGCCTCTTTAAGCTTCCAACTCCTTCTGTTCTTTGATGTAACAAGGACAGTTTCAGACAAGGCTTCAGTTAAACTAAGAAAAGCTTAAAGATCTTGAGGGGAAAAAGCATGGTATTTAAAATTTATACCTTTCATAATGCCTTTGTTCTGAACTTGAACATCTTGCAAAAGTTTATTCTTTCTTTGCTGGGAGACCCTTAAGTCCATTTGTCCTCCTGGTTTCTTTGCTTATTAATATGTAACAGTGTATTTACTTCACAGTTCCATCATTTAACTGCATGCACAGTCATGGCTGACCCTACCAAATCAATTGCCAATCTATATAGGTTTGACTGATAAAAGAGCCAATTAGGTTTAAGCAAATTAAGGGACATTGCCAATGTCACCTGTTTATTAATCAGTATGTTTAGCTCTGTGTGTACAAAATACCAACAAAGTGTGCAGCCACCCTAGTGAAATATCCTTAGATTTTATTTTTTTTGTACAATATGTTACCAATGCGCCTTGGTGCAGGGAGATTAGGGGTGTAGCGTGTACCACTAGTACTCGCAAGTTAACCCAGTTCCTAGTCCAGGCAGCACAAAGTCAACATAGTAAGGCTAAGGTTACTAAGCAAGCATTGGTGATTTTCAACACCTGCACATTCAGATTGTCAGCTTAAAATGTCATTTTTTGATTTGTTCCCTTTCAATTAGAAGACAACAACCAAAACATTACATATGGGATATGCCTGCCTATTGGTAGGTATTCACTGAGCTCTCTATACCAGAGCTGCTGATAGGCCCCTTCCTGGGCGATATCCTCGGTCCCGCCTACTGAGGAGTTAAAACTGTCATTCCACGGAAGCCATTTCTCTTTTTGTCTCAAGATGGCAAGTTAAGACGTGTGTTGAACTGAGCGTTTTGTGTAAAACAGTGTTTCTGACTGCAGTTCGTGCATTCGTGCTAAAAGCTGGCTGGAATCAGTGGCTCCAAAAGTCTCTTATCGTTCCTCCTTTTTTCAGCAGCCTCCTCACGTGCAGGTTGCCTTTCCTTACTGTCTGTTGTGTGTGAGCGTCTGCCTGTGCACTATTGATTTAAAGGAGTGCGTGTGTACGTTTTTTCAGTCTACACTCTTGGGAGAACACAGTTCCTCCACCGGGACTAGGCCTCGCCGCATCCCCGCTGTCGAGTGATTCCACTAGCCGCCGTCTATGCAGCTGGACTGGGCCTTGTTTGTTTTGGTTGTCGCTGCATGTCCCCTGTCTGTATACCAGACTATACAACCCTGCTTGTCTGGTTCATGCTCTGGATTAGCTGCAGTGCAGTTGTTTTAAACAACAGCCAACCAGCCGTGTATTCCTCCATAGAGTAGACCTCGTCGGCCTGCCCACCTCTGTGTGTCAGGCCTTGACAACAACAAACAACAGTGTGTTCTCCCCCAATTGTTTTTGCAGTGTTTTACTATGTTTTGCCTTTCAGCTCGCCCGCTGCAGCTTCGGCCCTTGTGCTTCCCCGGTGTACACTGCGCACTGCCCAGGTGTGTGACCACGTTGTTAGGGTAGGCACTGCTGCATTTGCTGCCCCCCTGGTGCTTCGGTACCTCTGTGCACGCTCAGCCCCCGGTACTACGGTGCCTCTGTGCTCATTGCACAGTGCTCAGTGCAATCGGTGCGCATGGTGCTTCGGTCACATAGCGCCTTAATGCACGTGTTGCTCACGGCGCTCAGTGTACGTGCATACAGTGTTGTACGGTACACAGTGCACGCTGTGCACGGTATGCGGTGAAAACAGTACTTAGGTGCCTCGGTGTGCACGGTGTGGTACACCAGGAGCACGCAGTGCCTGGTGCAAGTAGTGCTCAGTGCACATAGTGCTTGGTGCAAGAGCGGTGTGCGCAGTGCTCGGTACGCAGGTGTCTAGTACCTCGTGCGCATAGCGCCCTTGGGTGCTCGGTGCATGCGGTGCCTTGATGCCCTCTGCCTGCAAACGGTGCTCCACTCTGCTGTAGGCTGCACGCTGACCCGGTTGTGTGACTGCACGTAGTCCAGGCTAGACATTGCCACTTCCCTGGAATCAGAAACGCCGCTTCTGTGAACTCGGCTATAAACGCTGCACAACTGCGCTGTGTTTACTCTTTTTCTTTTCAACAGCCTATATCAGCCTTTGCAATTGTAGTCTTTGTGATTGTAGTTTGCTTTTCTAACCTTACAGCGCTCACTGTTTTGTGTTTTCCTCTGCTATTGCAGTTGGGGGAAAAAAAAAAAAGAAAAAGAGACACGTGATCCTTCAGCGGCCCCCGGCTCTTCCGGGCCCCGCTGTGGAGTTGACTCCGCTGGATTGTCTCGGCCCGCTCTCTCGGTGCGCTTAAAAATTCAGTTCACCCGCGTTGCAGTGGTGTCTGTTCTATTTACCCTCACAGCTTTGCTGTTGTGTGCGTGTATGTGTGGTTTTCTTTACTACCTTGCAGTTTAAAAAATAATAATAATAAAAAAAAAATACAAGCGTGATTCCTCCACGGGGACCCAGCTCTGCTGCACCCTGCTGTTAAGTTAAATCCGCCGGCTTGTTTCAGCCCGCCTACTCAGCGCGTTGATAAAAACAAAACAAAACAAAATCAGTAACCTGCATTGCCGTGGTGACTGTTATGTTTATCCTCACAGCTTGCTGTAGTGTGAGTGTATTTTTTTTCTTTACTGCCTTGCAAAAAATAAATAATAAAAATAATAATAATAATAATAATAATAATAATAATAATAATAATAATAATAATAATAATAATAATACAAGTGTATGACAGAATAGAATGATTCTTGGTGGTAAATCTCCCTCCCGACCTATGAGGGTGCTAAGTAATGGGAATAGAGTACCCTGGACTGATTCCCAGGGTTAAAAGGAAGTCGGTCATCTAGAAAGGGGGCAGAACTCCGGTGCACTAACTCATCGACCCGGAAGGGAAATGATGTGGCAGCCGCGGATTGGAGGAGCGACTGGACTCGTTTACCAAGGAGTCATGAGTGACGGTACAAATAGAGGACAGAGAGAAGTGATCCGTTCCTTTGTTTATGGTTAAGGAAACGACCCGGAAGGACTATTGTTGTAATGTCGTATGTGAGTGTTTTGTTCGTTTTGTCTTGTCTCTAATTGTTGATTGTTGATAATTACTGTATTAGCACCATGAGCACTGCAGCACACCCCCAGGACTGGTAACCGTGTTTGTATCTTGTGTTTGTAACTGGACTGTGTTTATTATTTGGGACTGCAAACTCATTGTTTTGAACAGTGCAATATACACTGCTGTGTATTGCCTGGGATTATTGTTTTGGTCACCAGACCTGGATTATAGATAAAACCTATTTTCTGAATTGATTATCACTGTCTGTCTCTTCATTGCACAACGCATCACTCCTACACCTATACCCTGCAAACCACTTTGCCACACGTGGTGTCAGATAAAGAAAATCCACACATTAGTGGACGCAGGGTGTGAGCAGACCTTAACTGGGCGGTGTGTCGTGGCAGCCACAAGGTCAGATGGCCATCTCCTGTATCCATGGAGACACGGCAGCATACCCCACACTAAAAGTATATTTATCGGTAGGACCGATAAAACGTCACCTGGTAGTAGGGGTGGCAGAAAGACTACCACACCCGGAATTTAAAGAATTAATGCCAATAATGGCAGGCTCAGGCACACATGTAAATGTGGCAGAAAAAAGAAAAAGTGAACAATTTGGTGATGTGTTCCCTTTTCAAATGTTTTCTCCTGTCTTCCGTCCTAGAAAAACAAATAAAGAGAGAAGGACCGAAAAATGGGAGGGAGCATCAATGAGACAAGGCTGGGGTCTGGTGGGAGAACGCTTGGATGGTAACAAACGCCAGTAAAAGGTGGTCGGAACGCAATGTGACCAGAGGGCGAGGTTACTGGGCCATCCAGGGCAGAAGCTACTCCAGCCCTTCTCAATATACCAGACATGTGGCACTCAAGTGTGGACATAGTGTGGGGACAACATAACAACCCCTCACTAGTGCACACTTGGGGACAGGTCCGGTCTATTGAAGGTAAGGATGTTGACGGCGTGGGGCACTAGTATTTCCACACTTCATTATCAAGGGGCAATTATTGTATAGGGTAAACCTTGCCACGGGCAGAGGACAGTCTGTAACACAATTATTGGTTCCCCCGTCTTGTCGGACTGAGGTCATGAGGCTGGCACATGATATCCCTTTTGTGTGGCACCTCGGAGCTGACAAGACAAGGGAGCAAATATTGGCTCAATTTTATTGGGTAGATAAAGATCGTGTTTATTATATGGGACTGCAAACCCTTTGTTTTGAACAGTGCAAACACATTGCTGTGTATTGCCTGGGGTTATTGTTTTGGTCACCAGACCTGGATTATAAATAAAACCTATTTTCTGATTGGATTATTATTGTCTGTCTCTTCCACGCACCGCATCACTCCTACACCTGTATCCTGCAAACCACTTTGCCACAAAGCTTAAATCTTCCACCAGGACCCAGCTCTGCTGCGCCATGCTGGTGAGTTGAATCTGCCAGCTTGTTTCAGCCCGCCTACTCGGTGCGCTGGTAACAAAAACAAACAAAACAAAAAAAGCAGTTACACGCGTTGCGTGTGTATGTTTTTTTTCTTTACTGCCTTGCAGTTAAAAAAAAAAAAAAAAAAAAAAAAAAGTAGTAGCAGCGTGATTCCTCCACCGGGACCCAGGTCTGCTGCATCCCGCTGTTGAGTTGAATCAGCCGGCTTGTTTCAGCCCGCCTACTCGCCGCACTTGGTCATCCGCCTAGTGTGGTGAATGGGTTTCTCCCATAGCTGAATTGTTGTGTGTGTGAGACCGTGGTGCAGCACCGTGCGCTCCCCTAAACTGCTCTCCTGATTGTGTACCACAGCTACTCGAGCCTGTGTATCCACCCTGGTGTATGTTATGCGCTACCCCGGGTTGTGTTGACTACACATGGTTAAGGCTAGGCTCCTCTAGTGCTTCGGCACCCTCGTTGCTTAGACGCTCCATGCCTCGGTGCTTAGCACCACAGCATATCAATAACACCTGCATTAGGTGCCCCGATTCTTCGGCGCACAAGTACTGTATTCTACCTCACTCAGTGTCTTTGGTGCTTCTGCACCCTTGGTGCCTGAGTGCTTCAATACACAAGTCTACACCCTCCGGTGTTTAAACAACGCCCTTGGGGATGTGCAGACATCAGTCATGGCTAAATTCCATGTTTGCACATCCTGCACAACGTCCCCTTTTAGCACGGCTGAGTTGTACACGCCGTTGGAAGCCCCAAGCCAGGAAGCAGACTCAAGCCCTTGCTCTCGTTTTCAAAGTGCACGGATGCCATCCTTGCTCCCTTGCGGCTGCACGTGATATGGGCGATGAACTACCTGGACGACTGGTTGATCTGTCCCAGTCGCAGGAAGGAGCAGTGGCCCACACAGCGATTGTGACGAAGCATATGTTGAGGCTGGGTCTCACCCTCAATGATGCCAGAGCCAATTAATACCGGTGCAAAGTACAGTCTACTTGGGTCTCCCTTACGATGCGAGACGACACAGTAGCTGCCATTTGCCCTGTTCAACAAGGGTTCACAGTACTATTGGTGTTGTGTTAAAAACTATTGGGTCTGATGGCCGCGGCTTCATCAGCCACCCAACTAGGGTTACTCCACATGCAACCGATCCAAGTGTGACTCAGTACCTTTCAGCTACACCCAAGCGCAACACACACACTGTCGGCTGACTGTGTCTCGCCTATACTGGGAAGCCCTACGCTGGTGGAGGCAAGCCTCTCACCTGAGCGAAGGCGTAAGCATGGGAGTGATACACAACTGTCAATTGGCGACGACAGACACATCCAACTCTGGTTGTGGGGCGGTCTGGGCAGGCAGAGGAGTCTGTGGACCCTGGCTAGGTCGCTGGACATCCCTGCACATAAATGCGCAGGAGCTGGAAGCAGCCCACGAGTGGCCCAAAGCGTTTTGTATGCTTTCCCGCCGATACTGCTGCTCCCTGCCTTCTTCGAGAAGGTCAGGAGAGACAAGGCGACAGTTCTCCTGGTGACCCCTAGATGGCCCAGGAGATTCTGGTTTTCAAACCTCTGCCAGCTGCTGCAAGACCAGCCCTGGGAGATCCTGCTGCGCATGGCTATCCTCAGTCAGGCGCAAGGCACCCTCTGGCACCCAGAACCGAGCAGACTCCAACTGTGGGTCTGGCCCCTGAACGAGACCCCGTCCGCCTTAGGGCTCTCAGATGCAGTTATCAGTACACTGCAGAACGCTAGGGCCTCCTCCACAGGAGCGTTGCACGTCTATAAGTGGAAGTATTTTCAAAACTGGTGCATGACCAGAGGTCATGACCCCAATTATTGCCCTATAGCAAGTATTTTGCAGTTTCTGCAAGATCTGTTAGAGGCTGGTTGATCCACCTCTATGTTGACAGTGTACCTAGCAGCCTTATCTGCATGTCATGTCCTCATTGACTCAGTGTCCCGGGCGCTCATATACTAGCAACCCGTTTTTTGAAGGGTGCTCGGCGGTTATGCCCTCCCAGGAGGGCCGTTCTCCCCAAATGGAGCCTTGATATGATACTGGAGGCTCTCACGAAGGCCCGGTTTCAGCTCATACACTCCATAGAGTTGAAGTATCAGTCTATGAAGATAGCCTTCCTCTTGGCTATCACCTCCGCTAAGCGGGTCAGTGAACTACAGGCACTGTCGGTGCACAGCTCCTGTATGCGTATTTGGGGCAATAGTGGCAGGGTGTCACTGCGTACAAACCCTGCTTTTCTCCCCAAGGTGATCACAGCCTTCCACTGGAGTCATTCCATCCAACCCCATTTTCTTCGGAGGAGGATAGGAGATTGAATTTCCTCTGCCCGATGCAGGCATTGAGATGCTACGTGGATAGGACATGAGCTCTGCGTCATACTGACCAGCTTTTTGTCTGTCACGGTATATGGATCCTAGGACAGCCCCTCTCGAAGCAGCAACTGTCACATTGGCTTGTGGACAGTCTCGTCTGCATATGATGGTGCTGGCTTACCCCCACCTGGGAGGGTAGCTGCACATTCCATTAGAGGGTTGGCTACATCTTGGGCCCTCTTTAGAGGTGCCTCGATGTCTGATATATGTAATGCAGCTGGCTGGGCTACGCCACATACGTTTCCAGATTCTATTGCCTTAACGTGATAGATCCTTTCTTGCCTTCATTAGACACAAGGGTCCTTGAGGTTGCATGCTTGCACCCCTAACCTTGGGTTAGGCAGTTCTGACGCGTACCTCGAATGTTGCCGTTCCTTCTCCCTCACGACGGCTCTGGTATACATTTCCCATACGTAATGTTTTGGTGGTCGTCTTCAAATTGAATGGGAACGTTAGGTTACTTACCGTAACCATGGTTCCCTAAGAGAGAAGACCACCACCAACTGCGAGGTCGCATCGGTTGCCCTCACGGGTTCGATGCAAAAAGAGAAATGGCTTCCATGGAATAACAGTTTTAAACCCTTGGTAGGCGGGACCGAGGATGTCATCCAGGAAGGGGACTATCGGCAGCTCTGATATAGAGAGCTCAATGAATACCTAGGCAGTTAGAATTTCCCAGATAAGCTCACAGATAGGTAAAGACAGATATAAAGAAAAATGATAATAAATTAATATTGGATCAACAAAATCCAGAACCACTCAGTATAATTGCAAATATAAAAACACAAGGAAACAGAATGCATTGGGACTACCTGCTCTTTAAGTTTGTATGTAACTTTATGGCAGTAAATGATGGTAAAAGCAATGCTGTTAGAAAATCACCATGGGGGCTTAGTCACATGGTCACATTGATCTTGATAGAGTGGATACGGGCAACACCAGCAGTAAAAACCCATTGCAAGCATGAGAAAACCATAAACTTTACTGGAGAATGGAGCCGGAACAGTAAAAATATGCCAGAAAGCCTGAGTAGCCTTTAGCCATGTATCACTGGTTTATTAGACCTGTACTCTGATTTCTAAGTAGAAAACAGCTTAAAGTTCTAAAATAATTACACTAGTAATGACATCGCAAAATCTTTTTCCCCAATTGCTATCTCACTCGGCCCATTATCATCTGTCATATATTCTGGTTCACTTATTATTCACTCTGATATGGCCCATTTTACAGTAGAACAAAAGGTATGAAAATAGGCTCCTTTTATAACTCCCATTGCTAATTTAATTCTACTTAAATACACATACCCCAGCACATAGCACATGCTTCCCAACATGATTTTATGTGTGAATCAGTTTTCACATCATTAACTAAAAGGAAGCGTGGACCAAAGACTATTTAACCAATGAGTTGTCACCTTTCATTTACAGATCGGTCATAAAAAGGAACATTTCCAAGCTATAAGAGTCATAATTATAATCAACAACAATCTAACAATGTAAAAGGTAGGTCAATGCCATAATAAACTTACAGCTTTTATGTTTTCAGGTTGAAGTTGTTTTTTTTTTACCTTCTTTCTTTAATTACCATATTCAGCTTTTAGAATAATGCAGTTCTATTTTAATTATGCAGTAAATCCCCAAAAGGGCAGGCATTATCTTGTACAACCCACCTAGGGTTGTAAGAAAAGGCCCAAGGAGAGGCAGGTTTTGAGGTTTTTGTTTTTTTATTTGTTAAATCAATTTAACGATTTTGTCAGAAGCATACTTTAACTCTGCCAAAAATGAGACTGTACAATCAATGTATTTATATCCACAGGATCCATAGGATGCTAGGCTATTAAGAATGCTTTTTTATCTAACGAATGACGCAAAGGCATTAACACACAAGCTAAGAATAACTATTATAGTTTCTGTCCAGTTATAGGACAACTGTGGCTTGTGCAGAAATAAGGATGGATGTTACTTATATCTACATTTTTATAATATTTAATGTATTTCCTTTTTAATGTTTTCAACAACTTTGTAAATTGCTACTTGAACTTGTGTTGGTCACAGTAAAATATCGACTTCAACTTCATATACTTTATCAAACTTAATTACTATTACACTGAAACAGTTATTTAAAAACATACAAATAGGGATACTTGCTATACTTTTTGATTCACATTTTCTGAACAAAGCATGTAAAAATGTGTTTAACTATACAGGTATTGTGACATACAAAAAAAAAAAGAGAGACAGTGTTTTTTCCAATACTTACCCCCAGGAGGCAGAGTTATTGCTTTGGGACTACTCATCACGCAACCCTGGCTGTTACAGGCATTTACTTGCACCGTGTAGTTTGAAAATGGAACCAATCCTCCAATGGATACCCATACATCCACTTCCTTACTGCTGTACAAACTCCTGATATCATTCTTCGTAGAGTAATTCTTTGCTATGAGGTAAACAAAACAAAAAGAAAATGACTGCAACCTCTGCAATCAATTTGAAAAAGCACCGGAAACTTCCTCACTATGCTGTAGAAATAATTCATCTAGTTATTTGTGTGACCACATGTTTTTGTGTGAAAATAGGCAATGTTTTGTAGTTATAAAAATATTTCATACAGATTGCCACCTTTAATCTAAACAAAACTGCCCACATACATGGTTATTTTGACACTATGGAGTCCATTCGTAAAGGGTTAACGCCTGTTGAAAAGAGAAAACAGGAGTACATGATCGGATTTCGTCCATAGCCACCTATTTAACGGCAGTTGCTATTCATGAGATAATTCAGATGCGCCGTTAAGCCCCAACGATTTTCGTCTACGAAGGCATGCTTTTAACGAATTGAGAGAAAGGTTAACGATGACCTCATTAGCATAACGTTTTCATTGGTCCTGAGCGTCAACCTTCTATTCATAAGAGTGAACAACAGCAAAACGCTCTCGATAACGAGGTGTTATTGAACGCTTTCTACAGTCAAGTCTAAACGACAGCCTCGGCAGACTATTTTTTTAAAGACATATTTCATTACTACACTTGCTCTGTTATACAGTTTGACATACCAAGTAAGAATACAACCAGAATAACTTTCTTATTTTGCAGAACCATTTACAGGCAACACTTTCACTGTCAAATCCAGTTAAACACTTCTTGGTGTGTTGAGAGGCATCTTTTAGGTGTCCAATTTAATCATACATGAAACAAATAATAAAAACATTCTGTAATATACAAATTCAGCACCATTGTTTTTCAAGTCAGTTTCTGTTACAATGGGCAAGACAGTAGAGGCATGTGGTTGGCAGGTGTTTCTGTATCAAAGTGTGCACAAATTATTAATGTTTTAATAGCAATAATATAAATGTGATGAGACTGGATTCGAGAAAAAAACTTTGTCGCTGATACCAATTTTCCTCTAGAAAGGCAGTGATCATCTTTAATAGGTGGTCATGTATGTATTTTTTAAGAAAAATGACAGCTAATATACACCTGTCTGCTTACTCGCACAACACGATACCCTGTTGTTAAGTCATTGTTTTTTAGTAGATGTTCTCAAATCCTCAGAGCCTCTCCCATAAGGGAATAACTGACAGTATAACACCACACAGCAGTTTGGTAGGATGGAGGTGGTACATATTTGACCAGACCAATGAAATATTTGGATTGATTGTGTCACTTGCACTTGTATTGATTTCAATACAGGAAGCTGGCCTCAGGACCAATAAAAATGAGGAATTAAACTGATTACACCGTGTAACAAATGTTTTTCTTTTTTTTTTGGTTCCTGGGTAGTAAGTGTTATTTCCTAATTGCTTATGCCTCAAAAGTATAGAAAATTGCTATTATTCCCCACAAACTTTGCTTTTGTGACCAGGACAGTGATATTTTGAAATTTACCTATTTCCAATGAGAAAACGGGCGAATTTGTGTCTTTTCGTTCACATAAAGTCAGAAAAAAACAACATATGAATCCAAATGAACATGTATTTATACTAAAGTAATACAAAAATGACTACAAAGGATTTAGAAGTGAGTAGTTTTTCGAGATTTACGATTATACTGTAAATCACTTTCACGAATCAGCCCCCAAATGTAGTCTCCCATCATGTTCTCGTTATACTGTCCTTGGTAGCGGCGTTCAAAGTCCAGTATATCCTGGTGGAAGCGCTCGCCTTGCTCCTCCCAGTACGCTCCCATGTTCCCCTTGAATTTATCAAGATAAGCATCAAGGATATGGACTTTGAGGGACATCCTACAGCCCATTGTGCCGTAGTTCTTCACCAGAGTCTCAACCAGCTCCACATAGTTTTCGGCCTTGTGATTGCCCAGGAAGCCCCGAACCACTGCGACAAAGCTGTTCCAAGCCGCTTTCTCCTTACTAGTGAGCTTCTTGGGGAATTCATTGCACTCTAGGATCTTCTTTATCTGTGGTCCGACGAAGACACCGGCTTTGACCTTTGCTTCAGACAGCTTAGGGAAGAAGTCTTGAAGGTACTTGAAGGCTGCCGACTCCTTATCTAGAGCTCTGACAAATTGTTTTGTAAGGCCCAATTTGATGTGCAGTGGTGGCATCAGCACCTTCCGGGGGTCCCAGCCGTACTCGTCATACTTCAAGGCGTCCAGCAAGGTCTTGATGCTGTTGTAATCCTCTTTGAGGTGCACCGAGTGAGCCAGGGGAAGAGACGGGTACTTGTTACCATTATGGAGCAGCACGGCTTTGAGGCTCCTGGATGAGCTGTCAATGAAGGACAGTATAACGAGAACATGATGGGAGACTACATTTGGGGGCTAATTCGTGAAAGTGATTTACAGTATAATCGTAAATCTCGAAAAACTACTCACTTCTAAATCTTTTGTAGTCATTTTTGTATTACTTTAGTATAAATACATGTTAATTTGGATTCATTGTTTTTTACTGACTTTGTGAACGAAAAGACATTTTCTCATTGGAAATAGGTAAATTTCAAAATATCACTGTCCTGGTCACAAAAGCAAAGTTTGTGGGGAATAATAGCCATTTTCTATACTTCTGAGGCATAAGCAATTAGGAAATAACACTTACTACCCAGGAACAAAAAATGTGTTACATAGTGTTATGTGTGCAAGGAAAAAAAATGTATATATATATATATATATATATATATATATATATATTTGAAATAATGAATTGAAGCTATTTAACCCTTTAAATCACAAAGTAGACCACACACCCTCTTTTTTTTTGTAGCTGTTAAAAAGAATCGTGAGTAAGCCAAATGAACTGAGGCAAAAAAGTCAAATATTGCCAAATGTCATTACACAGTAAAATGTAATGCCCTAGTTAGAATGAACCTGCAAACCTAGTGGAATAAGTTATTTGACATGTGGATCTATTTTACAGTTTTTTATTGCAGCTTCTAAGCGCTTTAGTGAAAGATGGAGATGTTAACTGTTGTGTTGAATCAGTCAATAGAAAATTATTCTTTTAGTGCATACTGGGTTCATGCAAAAATAAACAGGGGGGAGAATATTAATGCATCAGGGATATTTTTCATGATAACCATAACATCAGTTGTTGAAAGGCTGGAACCATAGCAAATTTCAACCACCCCCTTCAAGGCGAAGTAAGCCCCATGTCTTCTCTGAGTTTCAAAATAATTGTCATAATTACTGTACATTCATATTGAAACAATACTGCTTTCGTTTATTTGTGAACTGTATATAATTTTCTCTTCAGCACTTCACTTGAATTTCTATGTATATCTACAATAGCTTGCCTTGATTGTCTTTTTAAACTACAGTTATCCAATCACGCATTGCTGAATTGAGAACAAAAGGTTGGTGAAAAGAAGACAGTCTTGAGCTAGGTCTACAGCTGTTCAAAGGGACATTTTCTGTCTTTCATTCTTTAGGCGTTCATTTTTCTGATACAGATTATAGTATTTGTATTTCATAGGCACTTGCATAGTCCAGTTAGAATGACTAACACTAAAGGGAAATATCCAAAAAAAATATGAAATGGTGTGGCCTGACACAAGAACATTTGTGATAATAGATAACTGCTTTTTGAGATGCTTAAATGCCTTATAAACTTGTTTAATGTTAGCAAGTAAAGCATCACTTGCTCACTCAATTGCAGTGAAAACCCTAAATACATTCTGGAAACAGTCCACTCTCAGAATTGAAACACCTTTCTTTGTTTAATAATTGACAATTTAAATTGCAATTAATATTTCAGTTGCTGTATGCATTTTCGTTGGATTGATATGGAAGAGATATCAAACATAACTTAAACAAAAAACATTCCAGAGTTCACAGTGCCAGCCATTAGGGACGTTCTGCTGACCAATCAGGTAAATAGAAATCTCTGTTCCATTTTTTTTAAATTAGTCAAATGATATATTCTTCAATGAAACTGCCAAGCCAATCTTCTTTTTACACATTGGAGCACAGCTAGGGCACAAGCCTGTGCTCCCCTGACCATAACACCATACACACCACACGGCCGTGCCTTTACCAGTACAGCCGTGTGGCAGAGTGTCCCGCCCCTATATATATATTTGTATTATTATTTGTATTTTTGTTTGCGGCGCAGGTCGAAGCGCCGCGTATTTGTTATTGTTTTATATTTATATTTTAAAAACCTCGTGAGGATGCGTGGCTGATCAGCTACTGATTATTTAACTAGCTGACAGTCACACATCCTTACTAAACTCATGCAGACTGTGGCCGAGGGGTAATAAGATAATTAACAGCTAGTTAACCCCTCGGCCAGAATATAAAAGCCTCCAGCTGTCCGCACTAAGGCGGAGAGTGTACAGAGGAGAGCAAGAAGAAAAAACGAGAGCAGAAAACAATTGCTATATTTAAAAATACTTGTTTCTGTTTATTTGCTTGGCCATCGCACCTTTTTGTTTGGTGTTTGTTTTGTTCTGTTTAAATTTTTTGGTTTATTTGTTTAATAAAACGCTGAGTGCCGTAGCGCTCAATTCCGCCACCATCCATCCATTGTTTTGTCTTTGTTTACAACTCCTTCCTGGTCCGTGACGTCACCAGTCACATGCCACTCAACAGCTGCTCGACCACAAGCCGCCTAGGGATTTATCCATTCCACATTCTATTGCCCAAGAGAAGCACCTGCCAACTGAGTGCAAACTATCAGTCCTCTCTAATAGGAACAGGGGAACACAGATCTATACACTGTTAAAGCATGAATGCCTGGGATTTCCTTTGCTTAACATACAGTATAAAGTATTCATGTGAGAGACACAACATATGTGCTACGTATTACAGGTCTTTCCAATTTTTCATTGAACCCCTATACATACATACATATATACACACAAAGCATTAAAGAGGTCAAGTTGGACTTATTACAGCACAAGGCACTACCACTTACACTAATGCAATGGATGGCAGGAAATACGGCCCTGCTTTCAAATTAAATACAAATTAATTTTCTTAACTCCCAAGCACACTACTTATGCAGACATACTGTTACAGAAAAAAATGTCCCTTGGGTTATAAAGTACATAACCCTAACCCCATCTAATGGCCTGGATGTGGCATCGTAAAGAAATCAATAAGCATGAATAGTGTGATGCAAGTAAAAGGCCATCAACATACGCTCCTTGTCTGTCATTGACTTGCAAGCTTTACATATATATACACCCTCACTATAACGCCCTTTATTATAACAAACCTTTGGCTATAACAAACCTGGCCCCTGGACCCCAAATTAATAAAACCAAAAAAGATAATATATAAACAAACACTCTCAACATCCCGGTCTGTAGGCTATGCACGGGATGCCACCTCCGCAGTGAAGTCTATTCTTTCGTCTTAATAAGAAGCGCACGCTGTGTAAATCCCTCCGAAACGAAAATCATTTTATGTTGCAACAAAGACAGAAACTATCTTTTTGAAAAAAAAAAGGAGTAACACAGGCATATCTCTCATGAATATAGGTTGTCAAAAAGCACTCTGCTTTTTGGCTTGTTCAGCAACCATGCGGCAAAGCAAAATTGATTAAAGAAAAAAAAAACAACAAAAAGAAATTGAGGATCTGATTAACTTTTTCATGTCAAACTTTTAATGTTGGGTTGATTTGGAATAAAAGCTCAGTTTGGGATTCTTGCATGTTGGATTAAGATTTGGTGCACTTTGAAATGATTCATGTCAGATTGATTTTGAATAAAAGTTTAGCTTCAATTTGGTATTTTTGCTTTTTGAACTGTGTTTTAATTCTTTAACGAATTGGATAAAGTAAAGGCAAAATACTGCATACATGAAACAAACAGGTACATGTCATTCTACTTTTATTCACAATCTCATCTCATTAACTTACTGCAACAGTTTGTCATTCATTTTGATTGTCCTTTCGCTATAACGAACCCCTCGATATAATGAACAAAAGGCTTGGACCCCAGCAGGTTCGTTATAGCGAGGGTGTACTGTGTATATATATAATAAAAGTTACAAGAAATAGATGTCTACAATTATTTATTTCAGAATTTTTTTTGCAAAACTCAAAAAATGCTAATTCAAAAGTATTCATACCCTTTGATGCTATGATATTATTGTCTACAAGGTGCTAGAAATTTCAATATGATAATGCAGAACCTAATTCTAGAAAAGTCTAAAAAATGCTGGATTGTAGGTGAACATTCTTAGAGAGTATAAAAGGGTTAAGCATAGGATGATTGCTGTCATTACCAATAAGTCAATATGGGGAAAAAGTAAAGAGCTATCTGCAGAAAATTATTTGTTGTCATAAAGCTGGAGGAGGATACAAGAAGATTTTCAAGGATTTGTCTGTCATTGTTTCTATTATCAAGAAGTACAACTCATGATACTGTCACAACGCTCCCTCGGTCTGGAAGAAAGAAGGTTCTTTCACCAAGAACAAGTAGAAGAATTGTGAGAAAGGTTAATAACAATCTGAGCTTGACTGCCAAAGATATTAGTGAATTGGCTGCAAGTGGGACTGGGGTTTCCATTTCAACCATAGCTCGAGTATTGCATGGTGAAGGTCTCAATGGTTGCAGGCCAAGGAAAAAGCCACTCTTAGGAAAATGTCACAAGGACAATCATTTAAAGTTTGCAAAATGACATTTGAATGATGGATATGAGTTCTGGTCAAAGATTTTGTGGAGTGATGAAACAAAAATCAAGCTATTTGGTCACTCTGATAGTCATTACGTTTGGAGAAAGTCTGGTGAGCCGTACTAAGAAAAGAACACCATACCTACTGTCAAGCATGGAGGTGGTAATATCCTTCTTTGGGGCTGGTTTTCCTCTAATGGCACAGGAAATTTAGATCCAATACATGGTAAAATTGATTCCATAGCATACCAAAAGGCCAATCATCTGAAACCCCCTGCTACAAAACTTGGTTTAAAACACAACTGGACGTTCCAACACAACAACAATCCAAAGCACACATCAATATCTACTTCAGAAAGGTTAAAGAAGAATAAAATCCCGGTTCTTGAATGGCCTAGGCAAAGTCCCGATCTAAATCCGATTGAGAATCTTTGGCATGAGTTGAAGTAGGCTGTGCACAAGGGAAGTCCTCGGAATTTGAATGAACTGGAACAATTTTGTGTTGAAGAATATATATATATATATATATATGTATGTATATTTCTCTTTATACTTGTGATGTTTTCCTAAGAATAGCTTTTTCCTCGGCCTGTGACCATTGAGACCTTCACCATGCAATACATGAGCTATGGTTGAAATGGAAACCCCAGTCCCACTTGCAGCCAATTCACTATGAAAATCTTTGGCAGTCAATAATAATAATAATAATAATTTCTTTCTTAGCAGACGCCCTTATCCAGGGCGACTTACAAGATATCACATTATTTTTTACATACAATTACCCATTTATACAGTTGGGTTTTTACTGGAGCAATCTAGGTAAAGTACCTTGCTCAAGGGTACAGCAGCAGTGTCCCCACCGGGGATTGAACCCACGACCCTACGGTCAAGAGTCCAGAGCCCTAACCACTACTCCACACTGCTGCCCACAATCTTCTACTTGTTCTTGGTGAAAGAACCGTCTTTCTTCCAGACTGAGGGAGCGTTGTGACAGTACCATGAGTCTTGTACTTCTTGATAATAGAAACCATAGTTGAAATTAGGATACCTTAGTTGAAATTAGGAAATCTTCTTGTATCCTCCTCCAGCTTTAAGACAATAAATAATTTTCTGCCTAAGGTCTTCAGAAGGCTCTTTACTTATTGACTTATTGGTAATGACAGCAATCATCCTATGCCTAACCCTTTTATACTCTCTAAGAATGTTCACCTACAATCCAGCATTTTCTAGAATTAGGTTCTGCATTATCATATTGAGGGTGGCACGGTGGCGTAGTGGTTAGCGCTGCTGCCTCACAGCGCCAGGGTCCTAGGTTCGAATCCAGCCTAGGGTATTGTCTGTGTGGAGTTTGCATGTTCTCCCCGTGTTCGTGTGGGTTTTCTCCGGGTACTCCGGTTTCCTCCCACAGTCCAAAGACATGCTGTCCAGGTTGATTGGTCACTCTAAATTGCCCTGTGTGTGAGTGAGTGTGTGTGTGTGGTGCCCTGCGATGGACTGGCGTCCCGTCCAGGGTGTAGTCTCGCCTTGTGCCCTGTGTATGCCGGGTTAGGCTCCGGCTCACCGTGACCCTGTAAAGGAGTAAGCGGTTAATGATAATGGATGGATTATCATATTGAAATTTCTACCACCTTGTAGACAATACTATCATAGCATCAAAGGGTATGAATAATTTTGAAGTACCATTTTTGGAGTTTTGCAAAATAATTGCTGAAATAAATAATTGTAGACATCTATTTCTTGTAACTTTTTTTCGTCATCCACAAAAGCAAAACTTTTGCTACAAAAGATTTTTCCTATAATTATTTTTTTTCAAGAAATATCTAGAAATTATAAATTTCCATTGGGGTATGTAAACTTTTGACTACAACTGTGTATATGTGTGTGTGTGTGTGTGTGTGTGTGTGTGTGTGTGTGTATATATATATATATATATATATATATATATATATATATATATATATATATATATACACACACACACACACACACACACACACATATATTGCTGTCTGTTTTAGTATGTTTACCACCACTTACTTCTTTTAAAAAAAAGTGATAATTTTCTTAGTTTAGGCAAATATAAAGAAGCTAATAAATTTATCCGAGTTCTAGTCCCAGGACGATTAATTTTCATCCAGTTTGACTAACTCAGCAACCTCTTAAAGTCAAATCTTGTAATTGCTTCCAATTTACCTATTCTGCTTTTGGCAGTTTGTAAAATGAAATGCTAACATGAAAGCATCCATCTCATTTGTAGTGCCAGTCTTTTTTTTACGCCCTGGATAAAAATATGCAGGCACTCTGTTCTTTATTACCACCAGGAGATAAATGGCTGGTTTTCGGTGCTGAAGAATATATAATGGTTAAAAAGTCACTTTTTTCCTCCAGCTCTACATAAATCACAGAACTAGTCAATATTTAATAATGCTTGCCTTGGTCTGTAGTCCCTTGATCACCCCTGTCATGTGTAATAGCTCCCTCTCCGATATCTTTGACATAAAAGCCCGGCTTTACTGCAATACTAACATGTAGAGGGTCATTACGGATCGACATTTACCTTAATCTGTGACTGCCAACCATGAACCGATAAATTCCAGCAGATTCCACTGGGAGAAATCAGTAAACTTCTCAGTGGAAAGGACTGAAAGAAAATTCTGCCAAGAACAGAATCCATTTTCTAGGAATGGTGCGTTCAGCAAATGGGCTCTGACTTCTGAAAGCACCCTCCCTCTGCAAGATGTATACAGTTTTGAAGGGTTGAGGGACAGGCTAAAGGAAGGATATTAAGATCCCCCCCCCCCACAAAATAACAATGCAAGATTAAGCACTATTAGTATACAGCTTTTGCATTATTTACCAATGCTGCTGTAGCGCTCTAATGTCATGGGTCTATCTGAAATGTTGCTCCTTCTTTTTTTCAAATCGATCATCTCACACCTCATAATCTTACAACTGTTTAACAGAAGAATACATCAAAGCACTTGCAGCATATGAACGGGACATGCCAGTCTTTGTAAAGGGTCAGCTCCATCTGCCTGTACACTGAGATTAGAATCTAGAGCTCAGTCTGTTCTTCTTACTTGTCAGAGTGGGACTTTTAAAGTATTTTAATGTGACTACACTGGTACAGCAGCATTAGCTTCACACACACACAGGGCTTAAATTCAGCCGGAGCTGTCCGGAGCTGCACCTTGACTTCAGCCTGAGGCTGTTCTGTAGTGAAAACAATACAAAATACAACTTTACTAGAAATAATTATGAACATTTATTTTCATGAGGACACTGGCAATTTATTTTCATGGCAATTATTACAAGTGAAAATATTTACGTATAGTATATGGAGAGCAGCATAACAGGAGCGCCACTTCTGTATCTGTATGTGTATGTCTGTCATTCCTCTCCCTGGTTGTTGCTAGTGCTGTGTGTGTGTATGTGTGTGTGCGTGTATCAAGTTAACTGCTGTGTAAACCTGACACAATGTAAGGGCATCTGCTAATACATAAATAATACTAATAATACTAATAATACTAATAATACTAATAATAATAATAATAATAATAATAATAATAATAATTTGCTTTGTTTCGCGATTGAAATAACAGACCTGTCAACTCCCCATTATTTGCCGGGACTCTCCCGTTTTTTGGACACTTCTCCCGGGACAGATTTTCTCCTGTATTTTGCTCATAACTCTACTTTAAACCCCTTTATGTAAGCAAAAAGTCATGTATGGTCTGTGGTTACTGCAATCCCTGTTCGTACCTAGCAAGGTTTAGGACCCAGGGGAGGCCTGTGGCAGGCATGCATTCAGTGCGCAAGACAATAAGACCTGCTGGTAAATATGGACTAGACAGGAGGGCTATAGTGGAAAATTATTGACCCGAAGGGAGACTATTGTTAACAACAGGGGGCTATAATGCCCGAAGCCACAGGCTGAGGTAACAATAGTCTTCCCGAGGGGCATTTCATTTTCCATTATGGCTGAGTCTGCAGTACATATTTAATATATGATGCAGGTCAAGAAAATATGTGAGACAATGTTGGACAGTAAATATGATTTTATGTATTTTGTTTAAATAAAGCTGATACAACATATGTAAATAAATATTGACATATATTTTGTTTAAATATAGCTGATACAGCATAAGTAAATAAATAAATAACATAAATAAATAACCGAAAATGTTTTTGATGTTCACACCGCATAGTTATCAAAGTTTTTGTAAAATTTATATCCCGAAAAGTTTTTTTTTTTTTTTTTTTAGACTGTTGCCGAGATGGTTTCAGAAATTCATTCTGATGAAGAAAGCAAAATCATTCTCATCTGCCTCACACATGGATTTAGATGAGCTACAGGTATTAAAAAAGTGAAATATCGCTGGCATACCAAACTTGTAAGAAAACTGTACAAGGCGTCTGCTAAGAAATAAATAATAATGCACTGTTTATAAGTAATTTAATCATATGTTAAAAACAACGTAAAAAACATAGCAAGGCAGTTAGTATTGGGTAATGAATATCTGTAATCAGTTTGATTTGATTGTGGCTGGATTTATTTACCAGAAGTAGCGGGTTGTGTTGGCTGTAAATAACGCTGTGTTACATGTAAGCTTTGCCTTTTTTCATTATAGTGTATGCTGTTGTTTTATACTGACTTGTTGGAGCCTTTGTATGCTTGTATTTGCGGAAGTAAATATAATAAGCAGGTGTTTTTGTTGTATTTTGTTGTTTTGTTGTACAGAAAAAAATATTTTTATGCGTGAGCTCTGTGTTTTGCATGTATATTTGACTGTTTGGAGTAAATTGAATTTCAATAATAAAAAATAAAAAAACAACACAAGCTTCTTTTTGTTTTACAAAATGGGACCCTGCTTCAGGAATTTCATGGAATGGTGTAATAATACACATGACCAAATATTTGGTTACAAAATAATGGACCCCCAACCCCCCCCCCCCCGTTCTTTCAGTTATACTTTTCATTCTTTCTTTAAGTATTTTACAATGTTACTATTGCAGTTACAATGTTTACAATGTTATTATTGCAGTTTTAAAGCCACAATTTTTCAAAAAATTCATTTGTTTAATAATCAACTTTAATATTTAAATTGAATCGCTTAATTAAAAAACAGTATTTCAAAATATGAATACAACAAACCGAGTATAGTATAGGGCTGTATTTTTGTAAATAGTTTTTAAACAGTTTTTTTTTTGCGTTTTTTTATACCCAGTTACATTTGTTGAAGTAAAACAACAAGTTTTACTTTACAACAACTGTCAAGTTTGGTGTTATTTGAAAAGAATGATTTGACCGGTTTTAAATAAAAAAAAAACTAAAAAAAAAAAAACTTGTAATTATAGATTTGTCATGGCTTTTGAGTTATGTTTATTTGAATGAAACATCTCAGTTTTTTGGCTAAATCTCAGTTTTTTGCCAAAATTCCGAGGAATCTACAAAAGGGTTCTTTAATTATTCTGGGGTCTAAAGGGTTGTCACAGAATCAGTGTTCTGCCGTTTTCCCTTGTTGTGAGTGCAGGGGTTCCTTTGAAAAGGAGCTAGACTGACAGTGATATGAATCAATCACATGACAGGTGGAGACTACTGCCTGGTGGTGTAAGGGTCAGGGCAACAGTTCAATCTACTTTTTGCTCCTATGATCAGGTTTTAACCAATCACAGTCCAGAATTTCCAACAACTGATTCATATATATAATCTTTATGTACAGCAGAGCCTTGTTGAAAAAAAGCTGCTGCAATACTTTTTAAATGGATGTGCACCCCATGACCATTTTCATCTTGTCCTTTTCCTAACCAGTGGAGGCTTCTGCCAACTTCTATTGGTTCCAGGTATGATTGTATTATATGATATTAACATCCTACTGTATTAGAAAGAAACTTATTTATCCATATTGCATAGTGCATTCTTAAAGGCAGTTTGCCATCAAGCCAGTTTTGGATGATGTCATAGTCAATTACTGGTTTAATAACACACATTACATACCAACTGTTCAGGTTTAAATATACTTTTTGATTATAATGTACAACAGGTTTATTGATTATGTTTCCAGGGTTTACTTTTAGAGTGGGGATGGAGGAGAGGGGGTGTTTTAACTACACAGGGTAATTGCTTGACTACAGGTCATGCAGAACTGTATTGGCTGGGTAAAAAGCATTCAGTACAATTAAGAGCTGATAAAGTAAAGTGACAGGGAAGTTAAACCGAATCTAATTATGCTTGTAAAATAAGCAGTAATTCTTTAATACTGAAACAGATCTATTACTTTCTTTGAAAACAACTATTTGTACAAAACTGAACAGTGTAATACGATATATGGATATTGTAGGCAGAAAACAGCAGCTAGTTAGATGTAGTTCTGCATGCTGCAATGTGGCAGGTTGCCAGTGGCTCAAATTATGAACCACTTACTAAGAATATTTTTATAGTTTTTTTGGGTGATTTTAAAAGGATCAGTGGAATATGAATATAAAACACTGTTGCGCCAGAATCGGATCATACTGTTTAAGAAATTAACAGAAATGGAATATACAGGGGGGTCCTAAGCCATTCTATGTGTCTATTTGGTTTCTTGTCAGGAACTCCCCCACTGACAGAGAATGCTTTTAAAAAGAGTCGTAAACTAAATACTGGACAAGTGGTTTATATTCACCATCGTTGAATAAATCCTGTGGCGCCAGGCGTGTCTTCCAAAATGTAAAAAACAGGTTTTGAATGCTTTGACACCACGGACAGAGTACAGTCCACCTCATAAATCTTTGTATTACTTTAGCTTAGTTTTTGCACCTTCATTTGTCCTTTGTATTCACTAGAAGCGTGTCCAGTCTGATTATTTCAATATAGGTTGGTCCTACATGATTTTAAATTCAAATAAGGTATTATGATATATATATATATATATATATATATATATATATATATATATATACACACACACACACACACACACACACACACACACACACACACACCTCGCAGACTACAACACACTATCTTTCGAGAGTACAAAGGTCTCATTTTCAGATGAGAAGTGGAAACTGAGGTAATGAAGAAGCGACCTCTGTTGTCTCAAAAGCTATTTTAAAAACATTCAGCTGTTTTATTAATCACCAATGTTTTTATATTGATGTATATTTTATATTGCTTTTGTATTTATCAGAATTGACTGTAGAAGTTTTTAATAACAGCAAAAATGACTGCTGTAGCTTTTTCTTTTTTTTTTTTTTTTAAATAACACCCATCTTGTGTATAACGTGCATGATTGAGCAACCTTGAGCTACTTGTATAACATGCAACTCTTGAATACAACCCTATTAAAAACACCATAGTACACTTAATAGAAAACCGTGACCCGAGTATATCAGAAATTCTGCTAGGTTTTATAAAAAGGATGTGTGTTATATTAGAAAAAATGATTGTGAAATCCAAAATATTACATACAGGGTATACTCTATTGGGCCTCATGAAGCTAGAGCTGTGCAGGTAAGCAAAACAAAGCAAAGCCTGATTAAGTCTCTCTCATTAGCTTCAAAAACTGAGGTTGGCTGATTGGCTGGTAAATTTAACGCCACCATGGTGAATCGTGAATTGGCACACTACATTATGGATTCTCTATATTACTTTGGGGTTAGGGTAAGAACATTACTATTTGTGGACAAGTTTAAAAGGTCAGACACCTTTGGTAGGACATAGTGCCAGAGAGAAAAAAAAAGCTGCAGAAAAAAGTGACGCTTCTATTGTCTGTTTTTGCTATTTCTTGGGCCAGAAGCAATAAGACCTTTGCATTCTGGATTAGGACACCCAACAGACATATACTGCATACATTCTTTGTTTCATTGTTCCACACGTGATTTCCAGGCTGTCTTCCCAATGGTAATAATTATTTCCATTAGCAAGCAAATATAAAGATGTTTTAATATTTTACTTACAGAATAAAAGTATGCTGCAACTACATTGTATTGTTTTGCATTTGTAAACTGGCATTTTAAAGTGTATTTTCTAACCACACGTAAATATTTATTGCTTGCATGTGTGAGTTAAATGCTTCATTTCACATCATCTTTTTATTTGTGGCTTTGGGTTGAGCATTAAAGAAAGTGTCAATGATGGTCCCTTGTATAAATATTCAATACGATGCCTTATTCAGTATTTCACCTCGAAAGGATAGAGCAAAATGATGCATGGAAATACATGAAAAATGTTGTGAAGAGTGTGACTTTCTGTCAATCAGAAATTTCAAAAGGCTTTTTAAAAAAAAAAAAAAAAACATACAATAGGTAGAAAAAACTCTAAAGGGATTATTGGGTACTGCTTAATTTTTTGTGACATTGCCTTTTTAAAAATCTGTCCATTTTTATCTACAGTACCTTTGCACCACTGGTTCAAAATTAATTACAAACATGTCTGTCCTCCTCTCATCATTTTTGAGGTCACTTAAATTCCTGTATTAGGCTTAACAGCCACACTGTGCAGAATGCAGGCAGACAACTAATAATATTTAGAGACATTTCATTCCTGCATTATACTGATAAGGTTCAGTGCCCCTTTAAGCATATGTACAATAAACACAAAACCTCTACAACTCTTAGATTGTCCTTGGGTCTTCAAAAGTACCTTATAAAGTAAAACCAAAAAAAAAAATACTGGTAAAGCCAAAACAATGTAATACATTAAATACTGCCCATATATATTTAAAACCTATAATTGTACACTCTGGAATTAAACTAGTTAATCTTAGATGCAAATTACCTTGATCTGCATAGAAGAGGCCTGTGAAAAGAACAGAATATTTTAAGAGGCCATTTGGCTTGGCTGGAGTCGTCCATTTTGCTCTGACTGAGCGAGGTCCTTCGACGCTCATTTCAAGGGCCACGGTTCCCACTGGTGCAGCTTCCAGGGTTCGAGCTTCCACCTGACAGAGAGCAGATATTAAATTAAATTCCAAATAATTCACATCTATTCAAACAAACGAACAGTAACATACATATCCCCCACCACATCTGTAAATACTAAATTAGAGCTAAAAATAAAAGTTTGTCACGCAAAATGGTGAGCGCTAGTCCCACTATATGAGACGTCCCACTCCAGGAACCTACTGCTCTACGGTAAACCCTCTCTATACTTTTTTGGGATCACCATCCCCTAAAATGACCTACTGCTGTTGCTTCCAAAGTCCTGGCCTCCCAGCAACTCCATGCCATTCCGACGGGTTCTAGCTGGACAAACGCCTTCACAGGCACCGTTTTGCAGTCAAAGGGTTGCGTGTAGTAGTTCCTGCAATGCGGATGCTCTCCTCCTTGATGTAAATAAACATGCTTCCGCTCAGCACCCGTCTGTATATCAATGGTCTTGCAGTAGCCTCGAATTGTGGCGCAGATGCTTTTTTTTAACTCCGCGCAGCCTCCCTGGGCCACCCCCCAGCTAATCCGGACCTCATGATCCACTCAGCGCTGGCGAGCCTACTGCCTAATCGGTTGCCTAGCAACATGGAATCAGCGACAGGGCTTCATTAACGACCTCATCGACTGCATTTCAAAACATTAACGAATTGATTTAATTAACACATTTCGCTTGAAAATCATTGCTACTAATGCTCTCGTTACTATACCACGAGTTTGATACAATAACACTGTTTTTTGAAAATCCTGCCCCATTTGTCATCTGGAATTCATCAAATCTATGAAAGTAATAATGTGGACTGGTCAGACTCAATTCTTTTATATATATATAAAATAATGAATTTTATTTATATTGCACCTTTAATTGCAGGAATCACAAAGCTCTTAACAGAGGAAGAAAAAAAAAATAATAAAGAAATACATGTAAAACAATAAGCACAATTACAAAACAGCCAATTGATAGAAATATGTCTTGAGTCCAGATTTAAAAGCCTCAATAGTCTCACAGTCCTTCAAGTGTCCAGGCAGATTGTTCCAAAGGCAGGGGGCCATCAAGCAAAAAGCCCGGTCGCCCATAGTGCGCAGCCTTGTCTTTGGCACAAGAAGATTAGAGTCATTAGCAGATCACAGGTTCCGCTGTGGCAAATAAAGGTTAAGCATGTCCCTGACATATGATGGGCCAAGGCCATGCAAAGTCTTAAACGTCAGCATCAAGGTCTTGATAAAAGCCGTGCAGCACTATTTTGCACATACTGCAATCAATTAATTGATTTTAATTTCCTGAATTAAAACAGTGGTTATGAAATCCCTGTTTTTTAATTGATGAAGGTAGAAAATCTAGATTAGTATTCTTGAATTTGATTAAATTATATGACAGCCTCTACCGGATCTTATATTTTCTTTGTGCAAAAAGGATTGGGCTTCAAAGCTTTTTCCAGAATCACTTACAGGTTTGCCGTTGATTTAAAATGACTGATGTACAGCTGTTGTTTGTGGGGAAACTTTGGTTCATTAAACAAGATAAGAAGCACCATTACATACATTCAAACAGTTACAGTAGATTAGTGCAAGGATATTTAGAACAAAAACTCTGTGTCATAATATTGTATTCCTTTTTTATTCAGCAGATGTATATGGTGTAATACTTGTATACAGTTATACAGTCTATATACTTATATTCAGAATGGGCAATTCTTAGTGTGGTGTGGAAACTTGAGGCATCAACTGATGGGCAGTACAGTTCTAAGAATAAAGGCCTGGTTTCTGACACCTGTACAGTAAGTGCAACTGCATGAATTGTTTAATATGGACATCATTCGTCTTGCAGATGGGTTGCATTGTTGAGATAAGCAAAATTCAACCTGTTCAAATCAGGATTGCAGAGTGACCAGCCTACTTTATAATTTACTTTTTTTCTTAGCAACAAAGGAAATTCAGCCTAAGATTAGCTAAATTGACAGAAATTAAGTACCTGTTTCTCTTAAAACATTTGCTGCATCTGCAGAACTTTGACTATATCCTGCACAAATTGGAAATCTGCCCAAATATGGCCTGTCAAATCAAAACCCTTGAATGGCATTTGTTTAAAATGTCAAACACTACCAGAGGGGGGCTGTATTGACCAGACTGAATCGATCACCTTTATGACATCCATTGCCATCTGACATGCTGTACATTAACATAATGTTAATAGTTGCACTCACCAAGAGACCCAAGGCACAGCCTTTGGCTGTACAAGCCTGGACTCTGAAGGTATGGAGACTCCATGGAGCAAGACCACTGATGTGAAAATGAAGATTGGTGGAATTTTGAACCAGTACTCCATTCATGTACAGTCCATAGCTGGTGATGATACCTGTGTAAAAAAATAAACAGCACCAAGTAAGTCTTGCAAGGACTTGTGGCAAAGTGGTTAACAGTGTGCAGGTGCAAGTGACCAATGAACAGACAGATAATTATAATCCAGGTGCAAAGTAGTTTAATCGGTTTGTATGTCTAGTAAACAATAATGATGGCAAGTAATACAGCGGCATGTATTACTTACTTTGTAATCCCCGGGTTTGTCCCGAAATAGTTTATTATACACCCACACAAAACACAAAACACAAAACACATACACAAGTCAGTTAGTGCGTGAATTAGTGCTTGTGGTGACAATATAGTTATTTGTGATACAAATGCAGTGTGGTTCTGGGTTTGTGCTGGCCTCTGACGACAGCTCCGGAAGGTGTTAGCTGTCTAATAGTAACAAGTAACAATTAGACAAAACAAACAAACACTCACGATACGGATACACAAAACACAGGTCCTTCCGGGTTCTTTTTCATAAACCAAAACAAAGGAACAGATTGCGTCACTCCGTCCCTTACTTATACCGTCACTCATGACCCCTTGGTAAATGATTGCAGCCGCTCCTCCAATCCGCGGCTGCCACATCATTTCCCTTCCGGGTCTTATGAGTTAATGCACCGAAGCTCCGCCCCTTTTCTAAATGACAGAATTCCTTTTAATCTTAGGAACGAAGTGTCAGGCCAAGCAGTCCAGGGTACTCTGTTCCCGTTACTTAGCGCCCTCACAGGTCAGGAGGGAGATTTACCACCAAAAATCATTGTCTTTCTGTCACATATCCCACCGTTTAGAGTGGAAAAATAATCTACATTTTGGTGGTCTTTCCCTGCACAATGTACCATGTGGTACATGAAGGGCTGCAATGCCAGATACCACCGAGTTATCCGGGCACTGCTATCCTTCATTGTGCTTAACCACTTGAGTGGGGCGTGGTCTGTGACAAGATCAAATAAATGTCCCAGCAGGTAGTATCATAAGGAGTGAGTAGCCCATTTAATGGCCAAACACTCCTTTTTGACTACGGAGTAGTTGTGCTCCCGAGGGAGCATTTTTTTTCTGATGTACAATATCGTGTATTCTACTCCGTCAACCTTTTGGGACATGACTGCACCCAAACCCACATAAGACGCATCAGAGTGGAGGATGAATCTCTTGGTGAAATCAGGTGCGATGAAAGTGGGGGCCTAGCAGGTTCTTCACTTAATAGTATCAAATGCCCCCTGACACTCTGCTGAACATTTAATCAAATTTGGTGCACTCTTTTTGGTGAGGTCGACTAAAGGGTTAACCACTGTGGCATACTCTGGGATAAAGCGACGGTAATAACCGGCTAATCCCAGTAGCGACCTCACCTGAGTCTTGGTTTTGGGGATCGCCGTGTCTATCAAAGCCTGAATTTGACACCTGAGGCAGAGATAATGTCATATTCAACCAAGTTAGTTCTGTCGGGCAAGTCAGAAAAAACATCGCTGAACTCCTCAATAAGCTTACGCAGCTCCCGTTGCTGATCTGGAACCAATTGTTCCCCCATAGAAATTATTTTAGTGCTAGGGGTCTCTGGACAGGGGCCTAAATCATCCTTTACATCACCTGGGGCTATGAATAAGGCCTCCCTTGCCTGCCAGGGCTTTAATAAATTTACATGATCAATTTCACGTTCATTACGGCGATCGGGCTGTCTAATTTCATAATTCACCTTTCCTATAGCCCAAATCATGATTTGTGATGCTGGATGAATATCACAAAATCATAAAATATTCACGAAGTAACCACATCATGGGATTTTAATGATAGATACTAACTGTTCCTGGTATCATACACAATTTAATTCACAGGTGCATTATGTTTTTAATTATCAACAAATAATTTATATTACATAAAATAAGGATTATTTTTCTTTGAATATTTTATATATAAAGAAATCCCAATCAAGAATCAAAATATGAAACATAATTTGAGGACTGTCTTGTTTTTAAAATGAGAAAAGGGAAAAGGGACAGCTGCTTTCACAGACTCTGATTATCACAAATCTTGAAATACCTAACATTACCTTAGGTACAGTACAACCAGTTTACTCAGGATTTATGCAACCACCTGTTGAGAATTTTGTCAAAAGTTGCGTACAAAAAGCCTGCTTCTTACAGTAAAGGACATTCTTAATTCACACTGCAAATCCATTTACACATATATACAGTAGTTTGGTGTAATATGTTTTAAGACATGTTTGCAAAGTTTGACTTTTCTAAATGCAAACCAAAAATCTGTTTGTAAGAAAAAATATTTGAATACATACCTGTTTATTTTAAAATATTTGTAAACAAAATAGACATTTAAACACACACCTGATTATACATTTGACACAATACAAACACACCTCAATGCCCAAGCCTGTACTTTATGTCATTATGTGTAAACTACAACTTTTGCACATATTTTTTGTAGAGATCTATAAAATGCAGTCCTTGCATTGTGTGAGCACCATGTCACATAACAAGCATTAACTGCATATAATTTAATGGGACAAGTAAGAAAAGCATCAAGCTGCAGTTCACAACATTAGTCAAAAGGGAGCACTTTTTAGCCACTTTAACAACATACTCTGCAGACAAAGTGGTGTTATCTAAGGAATTGTATGTGCTAAAATGATCATTAAAAATTAAGTATTACACATAAGCTGCCATTTAGAATATGAATTTACTTTTACTAATCATGTTTTTAACTCAAGCCTAAAAGAGTTCACTTACCATTCGGATGCTCAGGCTCAGTCCAGGAGACATTGAAGGAATCTGATAAATAAGACTGAGCGATCGGGGCAGGTACATTCTCTGGAGTACTCTCTTCAGTCCTGGCCATGATGGGTTCACTTACTGTGCACCCACCTCCACTGCAAGCCTATAAACATACATCTTTTTAAAATAACATCTATTAAGAAAATACTGATACTGAAGATGACCTGAATTTGTTAATATGTTGACAACAACAAATATTAAACATGTGATTCTTTCAACAGATATTAATATACTGCAGTTTCCCTTATTTCCCTTTTTTCTTTTAACATAGGTAATTGTTTTAAAATGTTAACATTTAGGTAATTTAGCCAAGATATTGTAAAAAGGAAAATTAAACTCTTGTTTGAAACATTTATTTTCTACAATATAAACTGTTTACATATTGCACTACACTGCTTCTAGTTCTATATTGTTTTTTAATTGTTGTTTTTTTATAGCAAATGTGGCAAAACACTGTATAATCTTTTAACAAAAAGGCATTTATGCAATGAATAAATATAAACAAACAGTCATATTTAATGTTAATTATGAGTACATCATTCACAATATAATTTGACAGAAGCTTTTAATTTAAAATGAAATTACAAATGATGGTTTAGCAACTATGAACAGAAATACTACGATATAAAAATGGGGCTATATAAAAAAATGACCCATAATTTAGTTTTCAAAGTAAAAAAAAAATAGCACCATTATTGGGATTTTCCTGATGAAGTGTTTGTTTGTAACTGAGCTTGCTATTACCACTGCTTTTAAAAGCTAGGTATCACAGGAACCAAAATCACAAAGTGTTGTGTTTGTAGAACGTACATTTTAATTTAGGCGCATGTGTGTCACTAAAACTCCTAAAGGTTAACTATAAAAAATAAACGTGAATTTGTATTTTTAACTGACAATATAAAACATAAAACTGTTAAATTCACCGCTGCATGCACCGATGTAAGATGGATTCACCATACCGTTGTTAAATTCACCAGTAGTTGCTCAACAAACTGTTGTTAAATTCACCTGTGTGTCACCGTTGAAGCAGCGGATTCACCGGGGTAGTCGGCGAACTGCAGCAAAACTGAAATGGCCGCTCCCACTGTGGAAGTTTGTCTTGTACGGAGATACTATTATCAATGTAACTGTAGATTCAGAGACGCCACATCTTTTGAAAATGCATGTGGAGTTGTGTATTTTTAATAAACAATATCACATTTGCCAACTTATCCAGAGTAGCCGACTGAGCTGGTGACGTACAAGAATTTGATATGAGAGAGAAAACAATTATTTATTTATTTATTTTTTATCGTGTATGTTATTTGTCCTTTTATACTTCAAACAAATATGTTACAAAGTTGCGAAAAGTGGGCGAACTGTATTTGAAAGTGTATCCATATTTACAGTTGCAGGCTAGCTGCTTTCTACATTTTAATGTAACAAGCTAGCTCCTAATTAGTTGGTTAAATATAACTAAACCTTCCTCCCAATAAGCTTTCAGCTCACACAGATCAACCACAGCCTTGCATGCCGCAGCAGCAACTTTTCTATTATTATTATCAGCTATGTTGATTCACCAAACTGTTGTTAAATTCCCAGCACCGATGAGCACCACGTGATGTCACTTCCGACTCAGCGATGCAGAGCACCGATGAATTTAACAACGCACCCTGCTTAGTACTATATAGTATTAAAATATAAAGCATGCACTTAAAACATTAAGGTACCCGGGTAGTTTTCACGGCGGGTACCCGGTTCCAGATTTTCTACCCGTGCCAACCTCTAAATGGATGTTATTAATCAGTTTTAACCTAACTTAAAGACATCTAAACAAAAAGATTTTTTTCAAAAGTTATTTTTTTAAACTATTAAATAAGCTTTTAATGAACAAAAGTCCATCTTGGATTTACTGTGCATGCTGAACTCACTTTTGAGTTTCATTAGTAAAAAAAATAAAGTTATTATATTAAAATAACATAATTCAAATAAAAAAAGTGAATGTGTGCTGCATTTCTTTAGCAAATTGCTGACTCGGTTGTACAATTCATATCGGACCTCATTACACAAACGGACATTAATGCCTGGTAATGCCCTCTGTGTCAGGTTTATTGCACATATATATTGTAGCGTATCTCGGTTAATGCAGTCAGGCGCATCACACAGGGCAAGGCAATCCACACAGAGGCGGATGGCGGGCACCATGAAGACATAAGCCCGATATACGCTCCTTGCAAAGGAGGCGGCTCTTTTGTACAGTGGTATCGGCGCTATGCTTCAGTGTGAGAGGTCCCGGGTTCGCGCCCACCCTCCGCCTGAGTGTGGATTGCCTCACCCTGTGTGATGCGCCTGCCTGCGTTAACCGAGATATGCTACAATATATATATGTTACAGTAAAAGTTTGAATCTGGTAAATCTTAAGTTTTACTGGTAACTCAACATTTACCAAGTAAAGGGGAAATTGTTGGGAATTATGAAGAAATATATTGCTTTTTGGACATTTACTGGTTAATCTTATGATTTATCGAAGCACATTGGTAAACACAGGTACATCATCAAAGAATGTATTTATTCCTTCATATAAATTGTCAATTAACAAAATAATCATTAATGTCAAAGAATATATTTATTTCTGCATAAAAAATGTCAATCAAGAAATTAATCATTAATGAGCTTTCAGTAATGCATAATTGAGCAATTTAAACTAGTTCAACATGGTTCTGAACACTATTGTGATCCACATAAGTAGAACAACCAACAAATTTGTGAATAAAATAATTCACAATGGGTATTGTGCTCCAAATACCAGCGTTTCCGCTAAAAACACAGCCTGTCACAGTAACCTGTTACTAAATATTTTACCGGTCACCACACAAATTGAACCGGTTATGTCCACTCTACACATACACGTATTCAAAATTACACGTAGAAAAAATCTTTCATATGTTTAATTAAACATAAAACAAAACAGTAAATCATTTGTTTTCAAACATTATTGCTATTTTAGCATACCTATTCACTAAACTGGTGACTTGGAATATCATTTTGTGTCATGTGATAAACAACTTTCAGCTGAGTAATCAGTTTCCTGCTTGAGGATTGACTTGCTTTATCGCAGTGCTTTTTCATGGTAGCTTGCTGCTTCAGTGTAAGTATAGCTAAAATATGGTCGCTGCACTCTGCGTGTGCTGTCAGGGAAGAAACTTGCATATTAACGAGCCTTCAGTAAATCTATTTTTATATGCAAGCTTTTATGCAAAACTGGCAAAATATTTTGTCAGTGCCATCGACATTTCCGTGTGGTATCCACACAAACTTTTTTCCCCACTCAGGGTTGTACGATCTCTTTATTTTCTTACTTGTTGAAGGTTTTGTAGTAGTTTCGATGTCTTCTGGCTCTTCAAGCACATCCAGTTCTGTTTCTTTTTAACTTGCAGCTGTATTTGAAGCAGCATTTTTTAGCAGCATGTCCCTATTAATGTCTGACGAGACATATTGGCTCACAACCATAGACAGGGCAGCAGTGTGGAGTAGTGGTTAGGGCTCTGGACTCTTGACCGGAGGGTCGTGGGTTCAATCCCCGGTGGGGACACTGCTGCTGTACCCTTGAGCAAGGTACTTTACCTACATTGCTCCAGTAAAAACCCAACTGTATAAATGGGTAATTGTATGTAAAATTAATGTGATAGCTTGTAACAACTGTAAGTTGCCCTGGATAAGGGCGTCTGCTAAGAAATTAATAATAATAATAATAATAATAATAGACATATGTTTATGCTTACAACCAGTGTGGGCTGACGTAAATAGGCACTCACGCACCAAAATGGAAACTGTCTATGGGCGTGTTAAGTAAGCGAGCCACTCAGAGCGAGAATTTTTTAGCTGCCTCTCACACGTTTTGCTGCCAGTCAAACTGACTTGAGGCTTCCGTCTCTGCCGGTCAACGAGCTTTTGAAATGGTCTCTGATTGGTACCGGTTAATATAAACTCTGAATATGTTGTAGTTTGATAAAAACTAATATTCAGTTAAAAGAAAATTCAGTCATTTAGGGGCAGCCATGTGTGAAGGCGATTAGAAAGACATTCGGCCATTAGCCAAAGGCACTTGGTTATTCTTGAGAAGTAAACCGTTATCATGTTTATTTCGGACATTTACCGCTTTACTTGGAAAATGTCGACATTTACCAGTAAATCTTGAGATTTGGCAATTTACAAACTTTTACTGTAACATTTGTATATGTGCAGTTATAGAGGGTTATGGAAAGTAACATTTGAATAGAATGCTTTTGTGAAATTCACTTGATTACGTGTATGACATTTTGGAACATATATATATACTTATTTTTTTAATTAAACTTACAGCAAGCCTCATGAAGTAGTTGGTTCCTGGGGTAAGGTGGCGTACAGTGTAATCATGGAAAAGTTCTGAGCTGTTGTACACAATATTACTGTCACCAAACTCGTGTTCCATAGTTGAAATGTACAATAAATAGCGCTCTAGAACTCCGTTAATTTTCATTGGTGCTCTCCATCTAGGTAAGAATAAAAAAAAAAAATGAGTCCATGATGAATATATGTGATCTGCATGTATTTCCTGTAAAAAAAATAGCAGTAAATAAATAAATACATAATACCCAATGCTGGTTTTACAACCCCTGATTACTACTAGTCTCAGACTACCTGAAGTTATCTTAAGTTTATGATTAGTGTTACAATGAAACCAGCCGACAGTCATTCTTTTGACTGGTTTCACAAACCCCTATTAGCTCTACTCTTGGACTACCTTACCTAAAATAACATTGAGTGGTACAAGATTTGTGCTAAATCAAGATCCATAAAACCAGCTGTCTAAAACCATGAAGGCAATGTCAATAAGAAAATATTGTGATTTAGAGGGTAAATATTGTATGCAACAGGAATTCCGTTATATGTTAAGATTTGGTGGAATGCGGGTTCCTGTGTGTAATTTAAAAAATGCATACATTCTTTAAGCCACAAACATGTAATGTCTGCAATCTTAAAACCTTAGAATATAATCCCATCAGCTCTCATTATGTAGGCATGTTCCATACTTAGTAGAACAACCTACAAAGGGAAGCCAGGTGCTGCATATTGTTCTGGGAGCCAAGTAGAAGGCACATTCCCTCTGGGGAATATAAAGCTTTCCCAATACTCCAGCATGGTGTTAAGGGACGCTGTGATGCAGCAGATCATTATGTCATTGACGAAACCCAAATACAGGTTAAAGTAACTTGGAAAAAATCCCTTCCCTTTGCTTCTTTAGTTCCCCTAGCCCTGTAAAACTGGCTGGACATTTCTACTGCATCTCAGCAGATTTATCCTGCATAAATATCTTAAAATTAATAAACAGCAGAGAAGGCATATGTCCGGCATTATGATTGTGCTGACTTTACCTTCTATAGTATCCTCTAGTTTACCATGTGTATGCAACCTTTCACATAAGCAAATCACAGCATAAAAAAAAGTATTGAACAAGCATGATCCTTAACCTTCCACTACAACCATCCTGCTAACAAGGCAATTGTTCATAAAGTTACTGTTTTTACAATTAGACCCTTGGAGAAGAAGTATATTATCCATAAATAAAACCTAACTACAATTCTCTCTCATTTTCCATATCTGCATCATTTCATTTTTGATATTTAAATTAAAATGTCCTTTTGCAGAAAGCAATAACCATTTCACCAACACAGATGAGAACAATTAATAAAACAAGCTTCAAAAATATAATAATGTGCATTCTGTGGAAAGAACATTATCTAATATATATCAGGAGATGTCTGCAGATAATGAAGTTATGAAAATCAGTGATAAAACAAATTAGGTCATATAGCCTACATCTTTTAAATAAATGTCTTAGAGGCAATTCTAAGCCTTACTACAGAGAAATGTAGAGCAAGTGATAGTTTAACTCATTGATTTAAACCCAAATACATTACCAGCCCAACAGAATGAAAGTCATGTAAGGTTATTATAGTTACCATTGCCGTTATTAACTGGTCCTACACCTTTAAAATTATTGCAATTGCAATCATGTCTTTTTATAAAGCCATGCACTATACTTTGTGGTATATTGCTGATAAAAGCGAACTAGGAAGTGTATACCAATAGGTAATTTCTTCATTAAATGACTCTTAAGTAAATAATGTCAAGTGTTACCAATGTCAGCTTTTCCTTAGGAATTATGTAGTCTGTTAGGATACTAGTTTTTTGCCTTCTTGCATCTTGCCCTCATTCAATTGTTCTTAAGTGACAGGGAAAGATGCCCACAGTCACATTAGATCGTAAAGAGGCCATTACTGGCTTTCATAGAAATTGAAGAGCACTAAGGAGGGGGTAATATACAGTACTTTATGAGAAATGCAAGATCTTAGACAACCGTTAATTTTTTCTAGGCAGCACCTGTAGTGAGTTCAGAAAATGGAAACATCTTGGAGAAAAAAAAACAGCATGCTTGAATGAAGGTAACAAGGTCATTAGTGATATCCTTTCTCCTTTGAGATGGAGTACATAACTAGGACGTTCTTCAAACCACCAATATCGTCATAATCTCACCAATGCTGATATCATAGAGAGGGTCAAATATAAGTTATTTTGTAGTAGTAGTCAGAAATTAGCATAATGTGCTATATGCAATAATGGGAGCTGTTATTCAATAGATTGAGAATTGCAGTCAACAGCTAAATACCAGATGTATAAGAAACAAAAGTCTACCTATTTTAAATCAACAGATATGTTTTTATGGAAAGCACCACTGAAAGATTTATAGAAATATGGTACAGTGACTTGTTAATACCTAAACAAATGTTATTGCTAGGCTATGGGGTTACTGAAGCATCCACAAAAATGTTAGCTTATTATCATAACCCATGTTCCCTGAAATAAAAATGTAACCATTACCATGTAGTTATTTACTTCCTAAAGACCCAAAACCTGAATATTGTATACGAAAGGGCACAAAAGGACTGCACTCACAGATCTCAGCGTCATTTTTCCTTTAAGCCTGCTGCAATCATGGATGCAGCGACCTTGAAGGTTAATGGTTACATTTTTATTTCAGGGAAGCAGGATTATGATAAATAACATCGCATTCCATTTCACGTACGAAATGCAAACATTACCATATGGGTGAGTGTACCAAAGCCATTGCAATGGCAAGATTGCAGAACAAGTGCTACAAGGCTAAGCCAAGAGGCTGTCCTGTACTTTACCATAAGGAACCCCAGGAACAAGTAGCTCGGGTGAAAAAATGGAGGGAGACACTCACCTCTATGTCTGTGTCGACTGGGAAGCCATCCTTGACACCCTAATTCCAAAACCAGGGTTTTGAGGATCCACGACATTCAGCCTCTAGAACCCACACCGCCACATTGCATATATCCTTGGCAGATGCACCCTGGAAAAAAGCCCAAGAAGTTGCCACGCCCCTAGTGGAATGGGCAGTGAGCTTTTCTGGAGGGGGCAAGTTGGCCAGCTCATAGGCAGTCCTAAACATGTCTACTATCCATTTTGGACAGATAGTCCTTGGCAAACAGGCAGGATTGGTATGGAGCGTGACCTTTGTCCTGGCCTCTGTAAAAATTAAGCAGGCTTTTGCTATGTAGAATGTCTGGCTCTCCGAAATGGCTGCCTTTATCATGGAGGGGGATTTCCACTTGTCAAAAAGATCCTGCAAAGACTGCAGTATAACTGCCATGGGACAGGTCGTGGAATCGAACCTTACGAGGCAGACACCACGTCTGGAAAACACCTCAATTGTACCCGTACTAGGAGCGCGTGGATGGTGCTCTGACTTTCTGCAGGGTGTCAAGCTCAAATGCAGCTGTTCAGGGGCCAGACCCAGAGGTGCAGGCTCGATGGGTCAGGATGCCATGTCCCCCAATCCTGACTGAGCAGGTTGCAGTGCTTCAACAGTCTCCACGGTAGGCCGCTCAGGAGCTGCATCAGGATTGAAAAACAGTTTCCTGGGCCAATGAGGGGCTACTAGGAGCACCTTGGCCGATCCTGCCTCATTTTCTCCAGAGTGGGAGCAGGGTGAGTGGTGGGAAGGCATATAACAGTTGCCTCGGCCACTGGTCTGCTAAGGCATCTATTGCCAGCGGGTCCTCGTCACCTATTATGGAGAACCAGAGGAGACAGTGGGTTGATTCCTGGGAGGCAAAGAAATCTATCTCTGCTCTTCTGAACCTCACCCAAATGAGTCTCACCATCCCAGGGTGAAGCCCCCACTCTGAGCTGCTGGAGACTCTCCTTGGGAGAAGGCCCGCCGCCCAGTTTGTCACCCCGGGCAGATGTACTACCCGTGAGAGGAGGTTCTCATGTGCCCAGAGTAAGACCTTGTGGGCCAAACAATGGAGACTGTGCAACCTGAGGCCACCCTGGTGGTTGTTGTAAGCCACCACTGTTGTGTTGTCTGTACGGACAAGCACATGTCTTCCTCAAACCTCCTGCAAAAAATTCTGGAAGGCCAAGTAAACTGCCTGCAGTTCCAAAACACTGATGTGGAGGCCCTGCCAAGGGGGGTTCCACACACCTTGCACACCCCTACCATTCCACACAGTGCCCCAGCCCTTCTGCTGACACTGCCCAGAGCTATGCCTAGGCATAGATGGGCCGGTTCTTTCCACAAAGACAGTGCCTTTAGACAGTGGTGGGACACTGTCAATAGGCGGTCACAGTTTAACACGGGCTGAAAAACCATGTTGTTGAACCAGGCCTGTAGAGGGCGCATGCAGAGGAGACCCAATGGAAAGGTCTGGGAAGCTGCTGCCACAGGCCCAGATGTTTCTGAAACATCACTACCGTGAGTGCTCTGTTGAGGTGGAAGAACTCCAAACAGGCAGCTATTCTGGCTTCGAAGTCCAAGCACACTCCTGGATAGGAGGCCGTCTGGGAAGGTGTGAGCTGGCTCTTCGCATGATTCACCATAAGGCCCAACTGAAGGTGGCCAGTGACCAGTTCCGTGGTGGAGACTGGGCACAAATTAGCTAGTCGCCAAGATAATTGAGCACTATGATGCCTTTGAGTCTCACTGAGGCCAGTATAGGTTCCATGCACTTCGATAAGCCACGGGGAGCTAGAGAGAGGCCAAATGGCAAGACACGGAACTCGTACACTGTTCCCAGAAAGTCGAATCACAGGTACTTCCTGTGCGCTGGTTTTATGGGGATGTGAAAATAGGCGTCTCTGAGGTCCACCATGGTGAACCAGTCACTTGCCCTGATTGACTGCAACAGCTGTTGCATCATCAACATTTTGAACCTCCTTCGGCTCAGATACAGGTTGACCTGTGTGAGGTCGAGGATCAGTCTTTGGCCACCATCCCATTCGAGCATTAGGGAGTACCTCGACTAGAACCCTTCCTCCTTCCTTCCACCACAGTGGCGTCCTGTGGGTCCATGACTGATGTAGTCATGTACCGAAAGGGAGGGGGACTGTGTTTGAACTGCAGTGAATAGCTGGTTTGAATGGTAGTAAGCACCCAGATGTCTGTGGTGCACTCCCGACAATAGTCCAGATAGCTCCCTGAGAAGGAGCCCTGGGCTTGTGGCAGTAAATTAGTAGGGCTACTGCTCAGCCTGTGGCTTAGCCTGCAGCTTCTGTCTCTGCGCAGGGCGGTGGAACCTATTAAAGCCTCCGCAGCAAGTAGCCACGGGCTGGTTCTGAACATCACCTCTGGCAGCGGGCGCAGTGCCGGTTTTTAAGGCTGCTTGGGCTTAGGGTGCCAGTTTGACTCTAGTTTACGTACTGGAGGTGGTCACTTGGGAAGCAAGCGAACCAGCTCCTTAGTGGATTCAAATGCACAGTGAGAGCCATGCAGCATCTCGTCCACTGCGGGACCAAACGTATGCCCTGAAGTGATCAGGGTGTCCAACAGCGGTGCTTTGTCCCCGTCAAACACGCGTGCCTGGGAAAGCCAAAGCTGCCTACGTACAGGTACCGGCACAGCCAGGTTTCTACCTATAACCTGTCCGTTGAGCTTGGACATGGAGCAGGTTCTTGTTAACCAGGCACAGCTCATCTAGCTGTTGTGGTGAGAGCCTGTGGTTCTTAGAAAGGTACCGCAGCAAATGCGACTGGCAGGCTACCAGGATGCTGTTATAATTGTCTAGCCGTGCTGCAAACACACTGAATGTATAAGCTCTCTTAAGGATCACCTCAGAGACACGACACTGCTTGTAAGGGCAGACAGCGTCCTTAGAAAGTAGCACTAAATTAGGTGTCTGGACCAAGGCAGCAATAGAATCCTAAACCAGCGGTAAATGGGCCAGGCCCAACATCTCTGCATCATGCACCCCTGGAAACCGCAGGAGCTGTTGCCAGATGGTCCCAGGAAAACTGGATTTCAAAAAGAAAGTCTGGGTGAACTGGGGGTGATATGAGAGAGGCGGTAGGCTCGTTGTTGAAAATCGACTGCCTTGTTTCCCCTACTGTAGGCCAGGGCACTTGCAATATTGCAGTGGCCCTCTTGATTAGCAGTATAAGCTCTGCCAACAAAGAGAGCTTAACTCAGACGGGAATGTCAGTTTCTGTTTGCGTTGGGCATTATGTCCTCCTGTTGCCAATCTGCACCTGCAGCCCCCTGGGGCCCCAAGGGGACAGGCGGGACAAGAGGCACCAAATGTTCCCACAGCAATTCAACGAAAATGGTTCCTTGATGGGAAACAGCTGCCCAGAGCTTTTCCATCTGCTCAGAGTCTGCCAATCACCTGGCACGGCGACTTTTCTTCCTCTTCAGTGGGGGAGGGAAAGGAGAGGCAGAGCTCGAGGAGGATGAGGAAGACCGTGAGGATGGTGGTCTCCTGTGTGGGCTACTTTCCCAGGTGCGTTGTCCCCTCTCCCTTGGCACAGAGCCATGGGGTGAGGAGGTAGCTACCTCTCTAAGAGAGGGTGATGGGGAAGAGCACTGAGCAGGAGTAAGGGACGCAGAGTCCTCCTTAGAGCTGCGGGATAGCTGCTTCTCAAGCGCACCCTTGGAAAAAGGGTCACAAAACTCGCAACAGCTGCGATTAGCCAGTGTATCCTTGGCGTGCTCTGACCCCAGGCAGGAAGAGCACCTCAGGACTTGTCCTTAATAGGCAGACTGGCCTTCATGTCTTACAGGGATAGAACCCAGGCATGATGCAATGCAGTGTACAGTTGTATAGGTGCTGCCTCAGTCTGCTTACAGATATCGACTGGGTGGGTCATGACCCGAGCGGGACCGGTTTGGTACCAGACCGGCGACTTGAGCACAAGTCAGTAGTGGACTGGAACCAGATCAGTACCTTGAAGGTACCGCGTTTGTACCGCGTTGTATTTAACTTGGGCCTGCTGATCCTGCCGAGCCTGCACCAGTTTCTATGTTTGCCGTGGTCTCCGAGCTAGAAAAGCTCCACGCAGCCCTTACCGCTGATCTTACTGCAGAGTTTCAGAACTCGTTTGCCTCTTTTAAAACATCTCTCGATGCCATCCAGACCACAGTTACTTCACATGGACACCGCATTGATAGCCTTGAGCATTCGGCTGAAGACACTGGGGATCACGTTTGTGAGTTGGAGGCCTCCTGGCTACACTTGTTGATGACAACAGGGTGATCAGGGAGAAGCTGTCGGATCTGGAAAATCGTAGTAGGCGTCAGACTCTCCGAATCATCGGTCTGCCAGAGGTGGTTGAGGGCTCGCACCCCACTAAGTTTATGTCCGATTTCTTTATGGAGCTACTTGGGGGTGAGGCACTGGGATCGTCTTCGGAGCTGGATCGGGCCCATTGCTCTCTAGCACCGAAGCCGGCTCCTCACCTAAGGCCCAGACCCGTGATCATCCGTTTCCATTGTTATCAGACCAAGGAGATTTTCCTCCGGGTGGCGACCTGAGCTCACATGTCGCCAGAAGCCGTGCAGCTTTCAAGGACATAAAGACAAGGCTATACAAACAGGCATTAAGTTCAGCTTGCTCTATGCAGCCAGACTTCATATTTTCTTTAAGGCTCGGAATTTGATCTTCACTTTGGTACAGGAGGCTGAAGCTTTCTATAAAAGTGACATTCTCCCTTGCCTGGATGCTAAATACCCCCTTTTGTTATTGGTTTTTATTTTGTATATTTATGTGTCTGTTTGTTATATATATATATATATATATATATATATATATATATATATATATATATATATATGTGAATGTGTGTGGGTGTATATATATATATATATATATATATATATATATATATATATATATATATATATATACTACCAGTCAAAAGTTTTAGAACACCTCCATTTTTCCAGTTTTTATTGAAATTTACACAGTTTAATGTCTCAATGTACTCTGAAATTAAAGCATAGAACAAATAAACAATTGGAGATAAAAAATAAATCATGGAATCGTTTTGTTTAACAAAATTTAATCTAAATTTTTGACTCAAAGTAGCCATCTTTTGCAGATATAACAGCCGAACACACTCGTGGCATTCTTTCTACAATGGAAATCAAATATTGTTCGGAAAGTTCTTCCCAACACTGTTGCAGAAGTTCCCACAAATGTGTTGCACTTGTAGGTTGCTTTGCTTTCACCCTTCTGTCCAGTTCATCCCAAACCAGCTCGATGGGGTTTAAGTCTGGAGACTGTGCTGGCCATTCCATGATTTGAAGCCTACCGTCATGTTCTTTTCTTCTAAGGTAGTTCTGACATAGCCTGGAGGTATGTTTTGGGTCATTATCTTGCTGTAGGATGAACCCCTGACCAACTAGGCGTATACCAGAGGGTATTGCATGGCGCTGCAAAATGCTGTGGTAGCAGTTTTGGTTCAGGGTGCCACTCACTCTGTGCAAGTCGCCGACTCTGGATCCAGCAAAAGAGCCCCAGACCATCACGCTTCCTCCTCCATGTTTGACAGTTGGTGTCACACACCAAGGAACCATCCTTTCGCCTACTTGACGGCGTACAAAAACCCTGCGTGATGAACTGAAGATTTCATCGGTCCATAAGACCTTCTTCCAGTCTTCAGTAGTCCACTGGCGGTGCTTCATGGCCCAGGCAAGCCTCTTTTTCTTATTTTGCCATCTTAACAATGGCTTTCTTACTGCCACTCGACCTGTCAAACCTGCAGCTCGAAGTCTTCTCTTCACAGTTGAAACTGAGACTTGCTTACTTCGACCAGTGTTAAGCTGTGCTTGAAGCTGTTGTCCTGTGAGCCGCCTATCACGCAAGCTGTTGACTCTCAGAAACTTGTCTTCTGATTCTGTTGTGGCTTTGGGTCTGCCAGACCTCTTCCTGTCAGAGTTTCCTCCAGTTTCCAAGTGCCTTTTGATGGTGTAGGAAACTGTACTCACTGACACCTTGGCTTTCTTTCAATTTCTCTAAAGGAAAGACCTACACTTTTAAGGGTTATAATGGTCTGTCTGTCTTCCTTTGTTAATTGCCTTTTTCTCGCCATTATGAGAGCAATATACTACTTCCTGCAGTACAATACTGTCCAAATAATGCTTAAGAGGGTGTAGTAACACAGTCTGTTCCAACACTGCTTTTATACAGACAGAGGGTTTGTAAGTAATCAACAAAAGTTGGGACACCTGTAGGAATTGTTAGCATCAACTTTCAAGGCTTAATTTGCTTCCATTGCTGCAGAACAGCTGTAAGTTGTTAACCCATTACTTGTTCCCTGAAAAAGGCCTTTTTGTATAACTCTGAAATGTACATTATTTTTCAGTTTTTGGTAACCTAAACTTTTTTTTTTAACCTCTGGCAGTTTACCGCTTACCTTTGTACCATTTCAGGTTATTCACTGGACTTGAACTGCTTAAATTTCAATAAAAACTGGAAAAATGGGGGTGTTCTAAAACTTTTGACCGGTAGTGTATGTATGTATGTATGTATATATACAGTGCCTTGCAAAAGTATTCAGACCCCTGACCAATTCTCTCATATTACTGAATTACAGATGATACATTGAAATTTCATTCTGTTTGATATTTTATTTTAAAACACTGAAACTCATAATCAATTATTGTAAAGTGACATTGGTTTTATGTTGGGAAATATTTTTAAGAAAAATAAAAAACTGAAATATCTTGCTTGCATAAGTATTCAACCCCCACACATTAATATTTGGTAGAGCCACCTTTCGCGGCAATAACATCTTTAAGTCTTTTGGGGTAAGTATGTACCAGCTTTGCACACAGTGTCGGAGTGATTTTGGCCCATTCTTCTTGGCAGATTTACTCCAGGTTGTTCAGGTTGGTTGGACGACACTTGTGGAGCGCAATTTTCAATTAGTGGAATTGAGATCAGGACTTTGACTGGGCCACTGTAGGACATTCACCTTTTTGTTCTTGAGCCACTCCAATGTTGCTTTGGCCTTGTGCTTGGGATCATTGTCCTGCTGAAAGATGAATTTCCTCCAAAGCTTCAGTTTTTTAGCGGACTGAAGCAGGTTCTCTTGCAGTATTTCCCTGTATTTTGCTTCCTTCAATTTTAACAAGATGCCCAGTCCCTGCTGATGAGAAGCATCCCCACAGCATGATGTTGCCACCACCATACTTCACTGTAGGGGTGGTGTGTCTTGAGGCATGGGCAGTGTTAGCTTTGCGCCACACATAGCGCTTTGAGTTTTGGCCAAAGAGCTCTATCTTGGTCTCATCTGACCACAAAACATTTTCTTACATTGCAGCTGGGTCACTCTCATGCTTTCTGGCAAACTCCAGACATGCTTTCAGATGGTACTTTTTGAGTAACGGCTTCTTTCTTGCCACCCTCCCATACAGGCCAGTGTTATGCAGAGCTCTTGATATGGTTAACTGGTGCACCATTACTACACTCCCAGCCACTGAACTCTGTAGCTCCTTCAAAGTGATTGTTGGCCTCTCTGTGGCTTCTCTCACAAGTCTCCTTCTTGTTTGAGTGCTGAGTTTTGAGGGACGGCCTTTTCTTGGCAGTGCCTGGGTGGTGTGATGCAGCTTCCACTTCCTGATTATTGATCCAACTGTGCTCACTGGGATATCCAAACACTTGGATATTATTTTGTACCCTTTCCCTAATCTATGCATTTGTATTACTTTATCTGTAACTTCTGTAGAATGCTCTTTGGTCTTCATTTTCCTTCAGATTCACAGCCTGACCAATGATCCTTCAACAGTGGGGTTTTTATCCAGAAAATGTGACAGCAACTTTAATGGTTCACAGGTGGAGGCCAATGGTAAGGTAATTGTGTTCTCGTTAGGGCAATTTCTTTCATCGGTGTAAACTGGGAGCTTCCACAGCACAGGGGTTGAATACTTATGCAAGCAAGATATGTCAGTTTTTTATTTTCTTAAAAAATATTTCCCAACATAAAACCAATGTCGCCTTACAATAATTGATTTTGAGTTTCAGTGTTTTAAAATAAAATATCAAACAGAACGAAATTTCAATGTACCATTTGTAATTCAGTAATATGAGAGAATTGGTCAGGGGTCTGAATACTTTTGCAAGGTACTGTATATATAAATTTTCTTTTTCTCTTCTCCCTTTTTTTCCCAACGTGGGCACGGGGTATCAAAGTATTTGTGCTGACTTGAGAGATTTTCAGTATTTTTTCATATTATTTAGTTATTTTTTGTTTAAAAACATTACGCTGCAAGTAGTTTGAGTTGGACTGCTTAATACTGGCTGTGGTACCTGTACTGCTAGTGTCAAATATATATATATATATTTTTTTTTAATTTATTTTTTTTACAATATGCGAGCTGGATTGGAGCCTATGGTCGCTACTGTCTTTGCTTACTTGCATATTTAAGTCTCTAATATTATAACTATTTGTTTAGTCAATCTTTATTTTTTTCTTTTTAATATTTATTTATTTTCCTCCAAAAATGTATTTTTTAGAAAATTTGTATTTTGTGGGTTGTAACCTTTCACTTGTATCTGTGGGTTTAGGTATGTATAAGACACGTGTGAATGGGGTTCACCTGATGAGTGGGTTGGAATTCTTTAATGTCTGGGTGGGCTTGCTTCTCATTTGGGGAGTTGCTGCCGGGGGGGGGGGGGGGGGGAGGGGGGGAGGAGGGAGGGGGTTATCTTTTACAGCCTATAGTTTGATCTTGTATTTTTGTTGTCATTATGATGTGTGCTAATAGAGGAAGTGCTGTCAATTTTTTAAGTTGGAACGTAAAAGAGCTACATCACCCAGTGACACAAACACAGGACCATCTCAAGCGTTTAAATGTTGGAATTGCATTCTTGCAGGAGACGCATTTTCGAATGTCAGATCACTTCCGCATGCGCAGGGATTGGGTGGGGCAGCTCTACCATTCAACATTTCATGCCAAGGCCAGAGGTGCTGCACTTTTAGTACATAAAACATACCATTTGTTGCTTCTGAAGTTATTGCTAATAAGAACGGTTATGTTGTTGTTGTAAGCAGACTTGTTAATACTCCTATGATTCTCGCCAATGTTTATGCCCCAAACTGGGATGACAGGGATTTTATTACACATTTTTTAACTTCACTTCCTGATTTAAATACACATCACTTACTTTCGGTTGGGGACTTTAACTGTTGTTTAAAACTGTTGTTTAGATCACTCATCCTCGAAATTTACCTCACTTTCTAAAACTGCTTTAGCCATCCGATCCTTTCTTTCAGATTACTGGGTTTCTGACCCGTGGAGCTTTTTATTTCCTACAGGTAGACAATACTCTTTTTTTCTCCTCTTCACCACACATTCTCACGTATTGATTATTTTTTACTGGATGATAAATTGCTGTCCTCTGTTCGCTCTTGTATGTATCACAGCATAGTTATATCTGATCATGCCCCTGTGTGGCGGAGTGTCCCGCCCCTATGTATTTATTTATTATTATTTGTATTTGTTTGCGGCGCGGATAAAAGCGCTGCATCATTTGTTAGTTGTTATTTATAATTTAAAACCCTGTGAGGATGCGTGGCTGATCAGCTACTGATTATTTAACTAGCTGACAGTCACGCATCCTTACCAAACGCGTGCAGACTGTGGCCGAGGGATAATAAGATAATTAACAGCTAGTTAACCCCTCGGCCAGAGTATAAGAACCTGCAGCTGTCCGTGCTGCGGGGGGTTGAGTGTAGAGAGGAGAGTACGGGAGAGCGGAGAGAGAGAGCGAGGAGAATATAACGAACAATTGCTATATAAATAAGATATACTTGTTTCTGTTTGTTTGGCCATCGCGCCTTTTTGTTTTGTGTTTTGTTATTGTTCAAATCTTTTGTTTTGTTTATTTATTTATTAAACACGCTGAGTTCCGAAGCATTCAGCTTCACCCGCCCATCCACTTTTTTGGTTCAGTTACTTCCTGGTCCGTGATGTCACCACACCTCACCACTGCAAGCCATCCTGCCACATATGGTGTCCTGCGTGGGACAAACAACGCCTCCAGGAGCTGGACCAGGAAGGAAAAGGACGTTTTTGTTTTTTTTTCAAAGTGTGTTTTTTTTGTGTTTTGGGGAAAAAAATATATATATAAAAATGGAAGGCTGGAGAAACGGCTGCGGGGAACTGGAGGACCTCCTCGGTGGTCTGGAAGACCAAGGCTGGTGCCTTGCTTGAGGGGTGTACAGGCATACCGTAGCGATCTGCCCCTTCCAGGACGACGAGGAGGAACCGGCCCAGGAGAGGAAGGCAGGGAGAAGGAGCAGGAAGAGAAGGAGGAGAGGTAAGCTTCAACAGCAACAGCAACTACAGCAACAGCTGGAGGATGATAATGGCTGGGAGGTTTATATTGTGAACCTCGTGGCGGAGTTGTGCCCTGGCTGTGGGGCATATGGGCACACGTTGGCCATATGCCCCACGCAATACAAAGAGGGGGAGTGCGAGCATCCAGCGCCCAGAAGGGGGGAGCAAGAGCATCCAGTGCCCAGAAGGGGGGAGCCCGTACATCCAGCGCCCAGAGGGGGGGAGCCCGTGCATCCAGCGCCCAGAGGGGGGGAGCCCGTGCATCCAGCGCCCAGAGGGGGGGAGCCCGTGCATCCAGCGCCCAGAGGGGGGGGAGCCCGTGCATCCAGCGCCCAGAGGGGGGGAGCCCGTGCATCCAGCGCCCAGAGGGGGGGAGCCCGTGCATCCAGCGCCCAGAGGGGGGGAGCCCGTGCATCCAGCGCCCAGAGGGGGGGAGCCCGTGCATCCAGCGCCCAGGCCTCCAGCAGCAGAGGAAGAATACCAGCTGCCTCTGCCTCCGCCACCTCCACCAGCAGAGGGTGAATGCCTGCTGGTTCCGTCGCCTCCCGAGGGTCTGCTGCTGCTGCTGTCTCATCCCGAGGGTCCGCTGCTAATGCCGTCGCCTCCCGAGGGTCCGCTGCTGCTGCCGTCGCCTGCCGAGGGTCGGCAGCTGCTGCCGTCGCCTCCCAAGGGTCCTGTTTTGCCTGGGGTCGCTACCAGTCCTGCCATGAGGCAGGAGATACTGTGGCTGGAACCCCATGAAGGGGAGCTGCCGGCAACGAAGAAGGGGGGGGGAGGTCAGGAGACCAGCTCCCCCCGCAGCAATTTCGCTGCAGGAGAACGGGTGGCCGGAGCCCCACGGAGGGGAGCTGCCGGCCATGAAGAAGGGGGGCAGGTCTGGAGACCACCCCCAAAATTTTTTTGGCCAGAGGAGCCGGCCTGTGCGCGGGCCATCGGAACGCTACGGCTGTTTAGGTGGGAGGAGGACATCCCGCTGTGGCCGCCACCTTTGGCCCGTTCCTGCGCCGGGACTGCTAGCCGGGACTTTGGGGACTAAGGGGGGAGGTGGCCAAAAAGGTAATGTGTGCTGCGCACAAGGGGGGGCATGTGTGGCGGAGTGTCCCGCCCCTATGTATTTATTTATTATTATTTGTATTTGTTTGCGGCGCGGATAAAAGCGCCGCATCATTTGTTAGTTGTTAAGAACCTGCAGCTGCCCGTGCTGCGGGGGGTTGAGTGTAGAGAGGAGAGTACGGGAGAGCGGAGAGAGAGAGCGAGGAGAATATAACGAACAATTGCTATATAAATAAGATATACTTGTTTCTGTTTGTTTGGCCATCGCACCTTTTTGTTTTGTGTTTTGTTATTGTTTAAATCTTTTGTTTTGTTTATTTATTTATTAAACACACTGAGTGCCGTAGCATTCAGCTTCACCCGCCCCCATCCACTGTTTTGGTTCAGTTACTTCCTGGTCCGTGACGTCACCACACCTCACCACTGCAAGCTATCCTGCCACACCCTGTCATATTAGAATTACATTTTCCAAATCTGGTTACGCCCAGGGTTCCTTGGCGTTTTAGCAACCTGCTACTTTCTGATGAAAATTTTTTGGATACAAACTCAACTTACATAAAAGTGAATTATTTCCAATCAATCCTGCTGCAACAAATTGTCAATTTGCTAATCTACCTTTCAAAATTACTTATCATTAATTTACATATCTAGGAATTTCTGTAACAAGGTCCAATGTAGATCACTTTAAATCTAATTTCACTGCCTTACTGGAACATATTCAAAAAGATCTTAACCGCTGGTCCAATTGCCTCTCTCACTTGCTGACCGCATTAATTCAGTTAAAATGAATGTGCTACCTAAATTCTTATATCTTTTCCAGTGTATTCCTATTTTTATTCCTAAATCTTTCTTCAAGACGCTAGATACACTAATCTAATCTTTTATATGGTCCTTCCTTCAAAGGCCTAAACGGTTGGGAGGATTGGCCTTGACCAACTTTCAATTCTATTATTGGTCAGCTAATATTCATTGTATCACATACTGGCTCCACTATCATCTACAGCAGACAGAGCCTGTCTGGCTATTAATTGAAGCTGCTTCCTGTCAGCCTACGTCTTTACCAGCATTGAAATGTTCCTCACTGCCTCTTTTCTTCACACAGTTTAGTTCTAACCCTGTAGTAAAACATTCCCTTAAGATTTGGGCCGAGTTGAGACAGAATTTTGGTTTTCAGTCTCAATCAATGTTCTCTCCAATTGCTATAAATCATACTTTTGCACCCTCTTTGAATGATGTTTCCTTCCAGGCATGGCATGGTAAGGGTCTGAAATTTGTGAAAGATCTGTATATTGATGATAATTTTGCTTCTTTTGAGCAACTTTCTCAAAAATGTAATATTCCAAATACACACTTCTTTCGGTACTTGCAGATTCGACACATTGTGCGTAGTAAGGTGACTCATTTCCCTCATTTACCAGTTGAATCCTCCATCAATCCTCAATGTAGGGGTATGATTTCTAATATTTACAATTTTATTTTTTCCTTACATTGTCCTTCAATAACTACTAAAGGGCTGCCTGGGAGCAGGACCTTGACTTTAATTTTACAGACGACATTTGGGACTCTATTATTTTAAGAGTACACTCCTCTTCTATTTGTGCATGTCACGCTCTGATTCAATTCAAAATCCTTCATCGCATCCACATGTCCAAAACTAAATTGGCAAACATTTATCCTAATATTGATCCTACATGTGATAGATGTAAGCAGGCTCCAGCCTCATTGATCCATATGTTTTGGACCTGCCCCAGGCTAGCCGCATTTTGGAACTTTGAGACCTTCTCCCGAATTTTTTATTTGCCCATTCACCCCACACCACTTATAGCAATATTTGGTGTTACTTCCTTTGTCCAAACTCCAATCCAGCACCCTGGCTTGCGCATCTCTTATGGCCTACCACCTTATTTTGATGAATTGGAGGCAGGCTGCCCCACCCTCTCATGTTCATTGGATTAGAGATATCATGCAATTCCTCAAACTTGAAAAAATCAGATTTACTCTTAAGGGATCTAGTATTAAATTCTATACTGCATGGCAGCCCTTTCTTTCATATTTTGACACTTTACAACTTACAGCCCCCAGTCCCTAACTCCTATTATTGTTGACTGCACTTTCTCGCAATAGTCTGAGACCCAGCTCTTTCCCTTTATTTATTTATTTATTTATTTATTTATTATTTTTTATATATTTATTTTCTTCTTTCCCCTCTCTATAGGGTCCTGTATTTAATGCAGGTACTCTTGTTCATGTACTGTATGCTGTACACTTGTAGGTAATGCTAATAAGATGATTTAGCCTATACATTTATTTTTGTATTTTCAATTATGTCACCAAACAGAAATGCAGTAGTCTTCAATGACTTTGTTTTTCTCATTGTTTCTGTATTATATTATATGTTATCTTATTACATAAATAATATAAAACGCCATGTATGGTTCTAAAAAACAAAAACAACAATTAAAATAAGCTCCAGCTGGAGCTATGCAGCCTGTGGGGAGAGCACAAAGTCAGCCGAGTTATGTTACTGGATCCCTGGGAAAGAGCGACTCTAGCCACTGGCTTTACATGGGGCACAAAGCCGCAGAGCGACATAACAAGCAGTAGGCTGTAAAGCACACAAAATGAGTAATTTGTAAAAACTATTACAGTGATTAGTTAAAATATCACATATTGGGGTAGGTGTACTAAGATGTGCAGGGCAAACATACCACAATTTGCATTTTCATTGCAACGGCGAGCAGGCCTCCCCCGTGGTCGCCTGGGATGGCCTGCTCGCTGTCGCCTGGGGATGCATGTTCGCTGTCGCCTGGAGATGCTTGTTCGCCGTCGCTTGGGGATGCCTGCAAATCACCGCCCGGGGATGCTTGCTCGTCATCACCCGGGGCTTTGTTGAATCCAGCAGCAGCATTTGCGCTGCCGGAAATTCTGGGGCCGGAGCCCAAGAGAAGAGAGCCACCGGCTACAGAGAAGGGGGGGAGAGGTGAGGAGACCACTACCACTGCTGAAGTGTCCCGCGCTGCCAGCATCAACACCATCGCCCGGGGATGCCTGTTCCCCATCGCCTGGGGAGGCCTGTTCGTCACTACCTGGGGGTCGTTTGCTGCTGACCACCGGGGATTTGCTGTGGCCTCTGGCAGAGTATGCCACACCACTGTTAGCATTTCCGCTGCCAGGACCACCTATGCTGGAGGAGTCAGCCTTCCCGCTGTCCGCATTGCAGCTGCCAGCATTGCCACCGTCATCAGGTCCACTGCCACAACCACCTATGCTGGAAGAGCCAGCATTTCCGCTGCCAGGAATGCCCCAGCTGGTGGAGCATTTCCGTGGACAGCACTGACACTGACAATATTGCCACCTGTGGGCCCAGTGATACCTCCGTTCCTGGCCCAGGACCTTGACCAAGACTTTTGGGCTTTTAAGGGGGAGGTGGCCTTGTGTGCTGTGCACAAGGGGGAAGATATGTGGTGAGGTGCCCCGCCCCTGTGCGTATTTTTGTGATTTATGTTTTAGGTGGTGTGTTATTGTTGGTGTGTATGTATTGGTGCACGGGGTATAACGTGGGCTATGTAGCATGGGTGATTTCAAATGTATCAGTTGTATTTAGTCACAGGGATTGCACAATCACTTCACGTGCAGATAAAATGTGGATTAGTATGTGGGCACAGGGATTGCACAAATTAGTTCACGTGCTGGAATGATTAAGTGAATGATTAATTACTAATTGAATCCCGGCACAGCTGTATATATAGATGCACAAATCACTCAGGTCGGGGTTGGGTGTTCAGAGTGGAGAACGGGAGAGAGGAGGAGAATGAAAAACAAATTAAAATTGCTACGCATGCTGGTTCTACACCCTACACCAGCCCGTTACTTGCTATAGTGTTTGTCAGTGTTTGCTTGTTTGTCTGTTTCTTTTAGCCAATGTGCCTTTTGTTTTGTAAAGTGTTTTGTTTGTTTAAACCATTTATAATAAACCGGCAACAGTGCATTCACCCACCAATCCTGTCTGTCTACTTCCTGGCCTGACATCACCACCAGCCAGCCTGTTCACATGGTCTTTAGGAGGTAAATACCCATACGGTAATGGTTACATTTCCTACTTGAAAGGGAACCACTGTACACAGTACAATGGCAATGCCCATTCTTCATCTCAGCTGATTACATTCCACCAAAGCTACCTGACAAATGCCTGGACTGGAGGATCGAGAATTCAGTAAGGAGGACTAAGTAAATGCAGCAATTCAGGGCAAAGGGAGGTACATGGGAATAATGCATTTGACCAACACCACAAAATGCCTGATGCTCACTGTTCAGCAGGAAATAACATGTTACAGTAATCTGAAGGTAATAAAGACCTCAATTGTACATGTACATTTCATGATATTTTATTCATAATGTGCCTTGCTTTCACTGGACAGCCGTATGGCACATTGAAAGTACAAAAGCACTTTCAATGTGATTGTTACAGAGTAAAAAAAGGTGAATCAACAACTTCAATGGAATGTTAGTTCTAGTCTGATACATCCTGTTCAAATTGTATTTTACATGTTCAATCTAAACAAATGAAATAAACTGATTGATCTTGGAAGTGGGTTTTACACTGTCAAAGGATCACACTTCATTTTGGTATTATGTATATGTTTTATGCAAATAAAATAATGAAATAAGGCCAATAAAATAATCCAGATTTTAAGTGACAACTGACATCACGTAAACCAGTGGTTCTCAATCCTGGTCCTCGGGGACACTGCCCTGTGTCTTCTGGTTTTCATTCCAACTGAGCTCTCAATTACTTAACTAAACCCTTAATTGAACTAATAATTAGTTTAATTAGGCCTTTTTAATTGTTTTCTGCTATTATACAGTTGGATATTTCAGTTTATAACTAACTTGAAATCTGCAACTTTTTAGAACAATTAAAAAAGTCTAATTAAGCAAATTATTAGTTCAATTAAGGGCTTAGTTAAGTAACTGAGAGCTCAGTTGGAATGAAAACCAGGACACAGGGCAGTGTCCCCGAGAACCAGGATTGAGAACCACTGATTAAACAGCATCCTGTACAAAAATACTACTGTGACTAAACTAGAAGGTAATGGGCACAGAAAGATTTGAGTATGTATTTTTTCAATCCAAATGAGTGTTGGTTCTGAACATATGCCCACAGCCTCATTACTAGACTCTTTGATAGAACACTGTCTAATAAAAGGTGAGTAAATTCACCTTCATAACGCATGACATGTTATGCAACACAAAAAAAAAAAAAACATCATGGCGTCCCAAGGACAATGCTTTAATGAGGGTGTATATGTATTTTAACTTGAAGAAAATCCAAGCAGATGATAAAAGGTTCACAGCCCCACAAAACTAATCACTTTGATGCATTTAATCACAATAAATTAAATTTTCTGTCATAACCCCTATCTCTTCTGAGTTACTGACTGAACTCTCTGGAGATTTTTTTTTATATATAGACGAGTGAGCTTAAGCAAAAACTTGAATGTACTTACTGCACATATATGCTTCTTGAGTCGAGAACAGTAGGAATGGGGCTGTCAACATGAGTTGGTGGCAGCTGTGCTGTGAACAAGGTGACCTGGGAACTATTGGTGCAGCCAATGATGGTGCATGCAGTGAGAACAAACCAGTGTGGAGTGTAAACGCCCAGACCTACAGGAAACAAAAACACACCGTTAGATGACTCCACATTTGTATCTGTAGCCACCATTGTGGATGTTCCTGATGTGCTGGCTCGCCCCTTGTTTACCTGACAGTCAGAATGGCCAGTGTCTGAGGCAATAAGAAAGTCTGATATTGCTTTTGACAGACAGCAAAGATCTGTACTGGAACAAACTTGCCATCATATAAAGTGCCTGAGCCAATGTGGAACACTGTTTGCATTGTGAAGGAAACATTTGTCACCCTGACACAATACAACAAATCAGACTGGTTTTGTAATTAAATGTATACTGAGTGCAGTGACAAATGAAGAGATGTTGTTAACAGAACTAAACATCAACTTCAAATTATGTGAGAGGCCAGGCTGTGCGAGTGACTTTACCTTCTAACAACATTGGGGTCGTTTGGACCCAGGATCCTATCAAATTTATAGTTGGACAGTACACCCTACACAGTAGTAATACGTCTTAAGGAAACCTGAGTGTTATATTAGCTTGTGTTGTTAATCCCTTTGCAAGGCTTTAGATGGCTGGTTCAATTGCCATGTTTGTCTATAGCATGCATGACAGATGACTTAAACAATGATAGCCTTATAAAGAGCCAGCAATGTTTGATCATAAACAGTTTCTAAATGGTATGCCATGCAAGATTAATATGGTATTTAAAATCTTTTTTTTTTTTTTTCTTCCATCACATACCCCTTTTTATGGGTTAAGTGTTATAATTCCAACCTCATTTCAGCATTATGTTATTTTATCAAGAATGTTATAAACACAGATTGCCGTCACATAAAATCGCTATCAGTCAGTGCTATTAATCTGTGGCTGTAAACACAGAAACAGTTCTGTACATTTTGATGAAAGTAGAACTCCTGCAGTAATTACCGCAGACATGGGTTATCATCGTAAAACAAAACAAGCTCCACAGCTGATTTAAACCACTTTAAGAAGCATATATCATGATGGATTCACCTTTTCAGTTGTCATGCCTGTCAAATGAATTATTATAGAACCCTCACTAAACAAAGTGCATCAATAGCCTGCTAGAAAACATTAATTTAATAATTAACGCTTTGTACTATATTTAATAATGGGATCCTGAGAACTATCAAGATATTCGTAGAGAAAGATCAATTTATTGACAAAAAATACCTGATCTGAAGGGGTAAAAACAATCCCCAGGACAGCGTCACTGGCAAGGCTGTTATGACCAGGAAGGAAGACTCTGACACAGAAGTTTAAGCGCTATTGCACACTTAATAATAAATAAAACAACAATAAACAAAACACGGGAACAAACAACCCGGCACGGTGGCCAAAATAAACTGTTGAACAAAAACAATTACGCATAGTTTCAGGCCGACCTGCTGCTTCCACTGAAACACGGCATTATAAACTCCCCTAAACACCAACGATACACCAATATATCAATACACAGCACACCAACATGTACCTTCACCTTCATTAGCACCAACATTAATTCTACCCAACACCATTAACACCCCTTATATACCCTGTGACTGGTGCCTAATTAATCATCACTAATCAAACAAATTAATAATTCCCAAATGTTTTTGCAAAGAGGAATTTAACCCCATCCCTGCCAACCCAATATTCCCCATACACACCCACACCTGGGCACCGACCACCTCCCCCCTTAAAACACCAACCCCCTCCCCTCATGTCCATCTTTCTTCATATGGATTTTTGTGGGCGGGATGGAGGGCTGGTCAGTTCACCTTCCGGCGCCTCCTTGAAGGGACGAGACCTGGCAACAGGGGACCCAAACAACGTGCCAAAGACAACTGGAGCACAGGCTGGTGCCCGGACTGTTGCACCAGCAGGCCGAGGTGAGAGAATGGAAGGGGAACCAAGCAGGAGGCAGGGGGAACCCCAGTGCCATCAGCTGACAGCGCAGTGACCTCTGGGGTTTCGGGGGAGAGCAGTAGGTGACCAGGCGAACAACTCTGGCAACAGGTCGAGCAACAGGTCCAGACAGGTGGAGGCAGTCTCTTCACCTCCTCCCCCCTCTCTTTTCCTCCCTTTTCTGGCAGCAGCAACCCTTGGGCCCCCAGTGGCAACGATGTCAGCAGCAATGCTGACAGTGGTGGGAACACTCCAGTCCTGGCAACGCTGGCAGTGGAAATGCTGCCAGAGGTGGGGAACATTCCAGTCTTGGCAATGCTGGCAGTGTCAGCACTGGCAGCGGTGTGAGGCCCTCCTGCAGTGGGAACACTGGCAGCAGCAACGCCGGCAGCAGCAACACTGGCAGTGGCGCAGGGCACTCTAGCTGTGGCCACGCTGGCAGCGGTGCAGGGCACTCCAGGAATTCTGACAGCAGCAACGCTGGCCCCTCTGCACATGCAGCTGGCAGGGGTGCGGGGTACTCCGGCAGCAGCAATGCTGGCTGTAATGCTGGCTCCTCCTCCTCCCGAAGACCACTCACCGAAGGGCACCCATCACCCCTGGACCTGCACCCTGCCGAAGCCCAACAGACAAACACAGAGGTCATCCCCAGCTGGGTTAGAACAGGGCTTAGTGCAGCCGGACACACAGGCTCCGTTGGCGCCCTTCACCCCGGTCTGCTACTGGTGCCATGAGGCCGGTCATGTCGTGCAGAACTGTCCCGCAGCAATGGAATGTGACGTGGCCTCCTTCTTTTCAACACCGGAGGCAGGTAAGTCTCGGGGTAATGGTTGGGAGGGACCTTGTATCGTTGAGGTAATATGAGTACCCACACATTAGGATACAGACCGACTTTGATTAGAACTGCTCTTTTGGCGGGAGTGTCTTGGGAACTGTGGTTATCTCCTGTATCCATGGAGAAACCAAAACATATCCCACAATTAAAATATATTTGACTGTCGGAAGTCAGACAAGCTGCGTAAACGTGGCTGTCTCAGACAAGTTACCGTATCTGGTAATTCTGGGTCGAGACTGGCCCTACTTTAAAAATGTAATGACTGAGAAAGTGGTGCCAGTCTCTGGTAAGACCACTGGGGAAGCAGGGGACTCTATTGCCTGAATTTTCCCGCTGCAAGCTGATTTGTTCCACTCTTGGTTCTGCCAGAGTTTTAATGACTTGAGTCAGTGACTCGACTCGAGTCAGTGATATATCTCTTATAGCCTGAATTACCTGAGCACTTATATCAAAGCTGCTCCTTTAAGTGCCCGATATGAGTCAGACGTAGTCTCCGCCCCCAGGAGACGCATAAGGCTCAGCGCCATGTTCTGTTCAGGCCTGCTGCGTTGGCGTAAATGCAGCGACCTTGAAGGATAATGGTTACATTTCTATTTGAGGGAAACATTTCAAGTACAAAATGTAACCATTACTGAATGGGATACAATACCCAAGCTGACGCAAGTGAAGGACTTGCAGCACCGGCAGATGTGCTAAAAGAAAGATAAACTGCCTTTAGCATTCTGGCCGAGGACCGATAAGGGTCCATGGCATATAGTTATTATTATTATTATTCATTTCTTAGCAGACGCCCTTATCCAGGGCGACTTACAATCGTAAGCAAATACATTTCAAGTGTTACAGTACAAGTAATACAATAAGAGCAAGATAAATACAATGACTTTGGTTCAAGCAAGTACAAGTGTGACAAAATACAATTCAATACTACAGCAGATAACAGTGACAGTGATAGTTACATCAAGAAACGATTAACTACAAAATACTACAGATTAAGCACTTGGCAGATTACAGTACTCTGAAGTACAGGATTAAATGCAGTAAAATAGGGGGCAGATAAGAGCAAATAAAGCGCAATTAAGGAAGGGTGATAGTGTCCCAGGGGAAAAACAGAGGAGTTCTACAGGTGCTGTCTGAAGAGGTGAGTCTTAAGGAGGCGCCGGAATGTGGTCAGGGACTGGGCGGTCCTGACATCTGTAGGTAGGTCATTCCACCACTGCGGAGTGAGGGTGGAGAAGGAGCGGGCTCTGGAGGCAGGGGAGCGTAGAGGAGGTAGAGCCGGTCTTCTAGTGCAGGCGGAGCGGAGAGGTCGGAGTGGGGGTGTAGGGAGAGATGAGGGTCTGGAGGTAGCTGGGTGCAGTCTGGATGCGAGCTGTGATCGGTAGCCAGTGGAGTGAGCGGAGTAGTGGAGTTGCATGGGAGAAGCGAGGCAGAGAGAACACCAGGCGGGCAGCGGAGTTCTGGATGAGCTGGAGCGGACGGGTGGCGGACGTAGGGAGGCCAGCCAGGAGGGAGTTACAGTAGTCTAGGCGGGAGAGTACCAAGGCCTGGACCAGGAGCTGGGTGGCGTAGTTGGTGAGGAAGGGTTGGATTCTTCGGATGTTGCTCAGGAAGAAATCGGCAAGTGTGTGCCAGAGTGGAGATGTGCTGGGAATAAGAGAGGCAGGGGTCCAGGGTGACTCCGAAGTTCTTAGCGGAGGAAGAGGGAGAGAGTGTGGTAGAGATAGAGAGATCAGAGGAGGGGGAGGAGGAGGGAAAGAAAAGGAGGTCAGATTTAGAGAGGTTGAGTTTGAGGTGATGCAAGTGCATCCAGGAGGAAATAGCAGACAGACAGGTAGAGATACGGGAGGAGATGGTGGAGTCAGAGGTGGGGAAGGAGAGGAAAATCTGAGCATCATCAGCATAGAAATGGTATGAGAAACCATAGGATACGATGAGGGGGCCCAGGGAGCGGGTGTAGAGAGAGAACAGGAGAGGACCCAAGACTGACCCTTGGGGGACTCCTGTTAAGAGAGGGTGAGGTGTGGAGGTTGCTCCACGCCAGGTTACCTGGTAAGTGCGGTTGGAGAGGTAGGAGGAGAACCAGGCCAGAGCAGTGCCAGAGATCCCCAGGTCAGCGAGAGATGATGGTAGAATAGAGTGATCAACAGTGTCAAAGGCAGCAGAGAGGTCGAGGAGAATTAGGACAGAGGAGAGAGAGGCAGCTCGGGCAGACTTAAGTGAGTTGGTGACAGACAGGAGGGCAGTTTCAGTGGAGTGAGCAGAGCGGAAGCCAGATTGGAGAGGGTCGAGCAGAGAGTGGTTGGACAGGAAAGCAGAGAGCTAGCGGTGTACAGTCCGCGCGAGGGTTTTGGAGAGGAAGGGTAGGAGGGAGACAGGACGGTAGCTCTGGAGGGAGGTGGGGTCGAGGGTAGGTTCTTTGAGGAGGGGAGTAATAGAGGCTTTTTTGAAGGCAGAGGGAAAGAGACCAGAAAGTAGAGAGGTGTTGAGAAGGGAGGAGGTGAAGGGAAGTAGAGCAGGAGCAGCAGCTTGAAAGAGGTGAGTGGGGAGGGGGTCCAGGGCACACGTGGTGGGTTTGTGACCCTGGAGCAGGGAGGAGAGGTCAGAGTCTGAGAGGGGCAAGAAGGTGGAGAAGGAGGGTGAGTTAGTAGGGGATGCAGTGGGTGTAGGGGTTGGAGCAGGAGAGGTGCGGGGGAGGGAGAGGTGTTAAAGAGTTTGCGGATATCTGAGATTTTAGAAGAGAAGAAGGAGGCAAAGTCATCAGGGGAGAAAGAGGAGGGAGGAGGAGGGGGGGAAGGTTTAGGAGGGAGGAGAAGGTAGAGAATAGTTTACGTGGGTTGTTAGTGGAGGCTTGGATTACAGATTGGAAATAAGTACATTTAGCAGAGGAGAGAGTAGAGGAGAAGGAGGAGAGGAGAGTGCGGTAAAGGTCTAGGGCAGCAGGGAGTGTGGTTCTCTTCCATTTCTTTTCAGCAGATCGCAGTGTGATTCTTGCTGAGCAGAGTGCAGAGGAGAGCCAGGGATGGGGAGGGGAGGGGCGAGCAGGTCGGGAGGTGAGGGGACAGAGGGAGTCGAGGGAGGAGGTGAAGGAGGAGAAGAGGGTGGAGGTAGCAGAGTCTACGGAGAGTTGTGAAAAGGAGTCGATAGGAGGGAGGTGAGAGAGAGAGCAGTGGAGGCAAGGACAGAGGGGGAGAGAGAGCGGAGGTTACTGCGAGAGGTGACAGTGGGGGTAGGAGGAGCAGGGAGAGGGGGGAGAGACAGAGAAAAAGAAATGAAATAGTGATCAGAGAGGTCCAGGGGGTTGACAGAGAGGGTGGAGGGGCAGCAGGCCCTGGAGAAGGTGAGGTCCAGTTGACGGCCAGCTTTGTGGGTAGGAGGGGACGGAGAGAGACAGAAGTTGAAGGAGTGAAGGAGAGGGAGGAATCCAGCAGAGTAACTGGGGTTGGAGAGATGGATGTTGAAGTCACCTAACAGGACAGCTGGGGTAGACAGAAAGGGGAGGGAGGAGAGTAGATAGTCGAGTTCATCCAGAAAGTGAGCGAGGAGTTGAAAGGGAGAGGTTAGTTGGACTGCATGAAATTCAAAGGTATTAACAGAGAGTGAGGAGAGATCAGAGGGGACAGAAAAGAGTAAGGAGGGAGCGAGGAGAAGACCAGTCCCACCTCCCCGTCCAGTGAGACGCGGGGTATGGGACAGGACGTAGAGAGGACAGGGCAGAAGGAGTTATAGCGTTATCAGGGGACAGCCAGGTTTCAGTGAGAGCAAGGAAATCGAGAGAGAGGTGGGAGGCAAAGGCAGAGATGAAATCAGCTTTGTTAGCAGAAGAGTGACAGTTCCAGAGTGCACCAGAGAGTGTGTGGGAGGGGGGGAGAGGCAGAGGGATGAGGTTAGAGGGGTTGGAGGAGCAGCAGCGGAGAGAAGGCAGAGGACGAGGACGAGAGGACAGAACAGGGATGTGAGAAACAGTCATAGCAGGACAGGCAAGACAAAAGGCACAGTAGAAGCAGTGGGGTGGAGGGTACAGACCTGACTATTAGATGGCTTCGTCCGGAGTGCTGTTAGGTTCGGATCTATTCGAACAGCGTCTCGGCGCAGGCCTCCCCTTGCTGGACTCCCACAGCTAGACTCCCAGCTCTTTTGTTGAGGCTCTTCGGTTTGCTGGCGCCGAAATAGGCTGCTTGATTAATGTTACAGCTGCAAAAGAACCAACTAAACTATCTTGCCTGAGACGCTGGTTACCTATAGACTCCCATAGCTAGACTCCTGGCTCTTTTGTTGAGGCTCTTCGGTTTGCTGGCGCTTCTTGCTAGCGCCGAAATAGGCTGCTTGATTAATGTTACAGCTGTGTGGCAAAAGAACCAACTAAACTGTGTGGAAACCAATCAAATAGCAAATCAACTTCTAATCAATTTAACCACTCACCTGGTACTAAATCACACACTAACTCAGCTAATTCAAACACCACCTTACAATGTTACCAAATGTAGTTAGTTTAAAATCACTTGAAGCAGGAACTTACCTATCTGCCTTGGTCCCTGGTTACCTGTAGACAGTGAGAGAGAATCCTCATGTGGTGTATATGCTGCAAGGTTACACTGAGTAACCTCAGCATTTAACACCAGAAGCACAAAGGGGTGCATGGCTAACTGCCCCAGGACTTAAAGTGGAACATAATAAAAATGTGTTAAAGAGCAGAATGCGTGGCTGCTCTTAACACTCTGGTCTTAAAACCAGGGTTCTGCTGATCTATGACATTCAGTTGGTAAAAGTATGAGTCGTGGCCCATACTGCAGTGCTGCAAATGTGTGTGGCAGATGCACCCTGGAATAAAGCCCAATAGGTTGCAAGGCCTCTTGTGGAGGGACCAGTGACCTTTTCTGGTGGGAACAAGTTAGCTAGATCGTATGCAATCCTGACAATGTCTGCAGTCCGGGCATGTAAGTGGAACTTGGACCCGAAACAAATAAATGATTGCTTGAAATGCTTTTAGGCACATATCAGCCAGACGTACAGGTAATTGATCACTCTGATGCCTTTTAGTCTCAGAGGTCCCATTATAGCATCCATGAGCTAGATAGAGGCTGAACGGCAGCACAGAGAACTCGTACGCGGTGCCTTTAAAGGTGAACCGCAAGTACTTCCTGTGGCTGGATCTTATAGGGATGTGAAAGTAACCGTTTTTGAGGTCCACTCTAGCGAACTAGTCGTCTGACCTTACGGACTGCAAAAGCTGCTGCATACTGAACCTTCATACTCTCAAGTACAGATTGAGCTGCCTGAGGTCAAGGATCGGTCTGAGGCCGACATCCCGTTTCGGCACCAGGAAGTACCTGGAATAAAATCTTTCTCTCTCGCTGTGGGTGAAAAATTGTAATTGCCCGTTTCTGCAGTAGGGCCGCCACCTCTGCACCGTGTAAACAGTTCTGGGTATTAGTTCTAGCACGGGTTGCAGGAGCCTGAATCTGCTTCTGGGGCTGAGGGTACTTGTTTTGCTAATTCTTTGCTGGCTTACAGGCTGGAGGCTTCAGATTGGGGGGGAGGCATGCCATCTTCTTGGAAGACTCCCATGTTTGGTGAAAGTGTTTTAGTATCTCATCCGTGGCTGGCTGAAACATATGCCCCGAAGTTACAGGTGCATCCAGTAACAACGCTTTGTCCTTGTCAGATACTCAAGCCTGAGCAAGCTAGAGCTGCCTTCTTGCCGCCACCAATGCAGCCACATTCCTGCCCGATATCTGACCATTGTACTTAGATAACTGGAGCAGGTGGTTATTGACCAGGCTCAGTTCATCTAACTGGGTCTATAGTCAGGGGACAGAGGACAGAGATTGTAGCAGCATGGACTGGTAAGCCACCAGTATGCTACTGTAGCTACCAAGACGCGTGCAAAATGCCACTTAGGCCTTTTTCAGCATCATCTCAGTGATGCGGCATTACTTATTGGGACATGAAACGTCCCTTTGCAGCAAGGACAGATTTGGCATCTGCACCACAGAGGCAATTGAAGCTTCAACAGGCAAGGCCCAGTTTATCTGCATCGTGCACATTATACAAACTGTCCAGTGACCTAGAGACAGCCGGGGCAGTTGCTGGACAATTGCACGTGCAAAACATCCGGGAGAACCGGGGGGGCAGGGCGCTGACACACAGCAGTGGGAACCCTATCAAATATAGAGCGTTTAGGCTCATCTGATTCCGTTATCCTCGGATGCAGCAAGGGACAAGGTGTCCTCCTGCGCTGGTTGTGGGTCAGGCAATGGTGCCTGATCCCTGGGGACTGAGACGGTACTGGTACTGGCTGATATTGGCTCTGGTACCGACCAGGTCACTGGTACAGGCTCTGGTACCGACCAGGGTACAAGCTCTGGTACAGACTGTATCATGTGCATGATACATATTTAATTACTATATAGTACACACACATTTAGTCCCTTCAGATCTGTAGACTTGTGTAACCTTTTTCAGTACTGGAAACATCAAATTAATAATAATAATAATAATAATAATAATAATAATAATAATAATAATAATAATAAATAAAAACATTTGTAAAGACGCCGACATATCTGAATTTTGTTCATCGTGGTTTTCTTTTGAAACTTCTCCAACCACATGAAAATAATTTGTTATTTTCCTCATCTTAGTTTGACAAGTTTTCAAACTGTCTGGAAATGAATAGCCATCGCACTGATAAATCAGTGAAATTGGCAGGGTATGGGATTTGTAGTTTTTAACAGTGAACAGTGGACACCAAGAAACTACATTCCCAGAGTACATTACGATTGTGCTATTGTGTTTTTTTTTTTTAATGTTTTATACTTTAAACAACAACAAAAAAAACACGTTAATTTTTTTATAGAAAACCTTTAGGAATTTCTAGTGGCACACATGCGCCTAAATTAAAATTAGTAGCACTGTAGAGCCCTTTTGTTATGTTGTTTTCTTTCTGATTTAGTTCCTGAGAATAGTCGCCACAGTTATTATTATTGAGGTGTACTTGCCGCTCGCTGTGTGTTATTGTTTTCTGTAAAACCTTGATATCCTGTCAGTTAAGAAAAGGCTTAAAGCAAAAGCTTGTTTTAACGTTGTCTTTATTATGCCGGCCAGAGACCCGCGCTTACAACTGCACTATTCATATTTTCTACATTCTCTTTAAATTCTCAAATTAATAAATCGAAACCTGGGTAGTAAAAATAGGCCCGGGCAGCATTGGGTAATTTAAAACCTGGGATTTACCCGGGTTTTAGGGTACCCATGCCGACCGCTAAATCTCGGGAAAGAGGCGGCGAGTGTCGTCGGCTTCGCACAGCAATCAAGGCCACAGAGGGGACTTAATAGGAACCTAAGGCTAAGAAAGAATGATACGCTTAAAATAAGCAAATTATTTCAAAATATGAAATGAGACAGAAAAAGTGAATATATCCACTTATCTCCATAGTTATGACTTAAGAGCTCACTCCTTCCTCCGCAAGGCTGAAAGAAAAATGGCACTCAGGTAATTCGGGCTATAAGAGATATATCCCATTTGGTAACGGTTACATTTTGTACTTAAAAAGTGGAATTGATAAAATAGTGCACACCAGTGGCCTAATGTATTATGTTTCTTTAGTATGAGTTTGAATCCAAGATCTGCCTAGAAACTGAAATCTAGAAATGTGGTATATTAAGGTTTTGCTTTGCAAGGAAGATCACCCTCCTTGATAATCTGGAAAGCTGTTAAATGACAGAGATGAGAAGAAATGTCTACACGTAACAGAACACTCCTGTTACAGCATCATTGCCAGTATTTTTGTTTATACAGGCTTGCTTACACCCACACCTATCCCAAGCTAAGGCAGCTGAGCAGAACGATAGAGTTTTGTATCATGACCCTCATGTAAATGCAGCTCAATGAGCCAGCAGTTCTTTTGTACCCCTGGGTAAGGTGTTCCACTGCAGAAGGATGTCTCAACAACCACAGCAGTCAAGGAATTGTCACACTTGAGTAAGTGTAGAAGGCAACTGGGTAAAAACATCAGAGGTCAATGAACCCACAACCTTACCGAAACATGGCCAAGAAGTAAGTAGCGGGGTTCAGAAAAATATAGCATTACACATCCCCATGTGTTGCTACAACTTGTTAAATAACATACCTGTAATTTTTCTTTCCATTGTTAACATTCTGACAACTTTTTACACTTACAGGTACGCTATTTAAACAGTTGTAGCAACATGTTTATGACAGTTTATTTCCATCCTATTAGCAGTGACAACAACTTCCCCACCATTTCCTGGATTAAACTATTTGCATAAAATCAAGCACTCGGCAGTGCTGACAAGAAAAACAGATCACTAAGACGCCTTAGAAATGGATCAACAAGCATTATCTGGAGTTGTGTTACAAGAAATTACATCCCAGTGCATGGAAGCCCCACCGATTACTGTCAAACAAGCTATAATTTACAATATGGGCCATGAATGATGCGCTATTTTCCAATTGATTTCCTGCTATTGTTGGAAGAATTCTATTGATCTTATTTTACAGAATAAACAGATGAGTGCTTAAAGATCAGAGATATTTCCTTTTAGAAGCATCTGTTTCATACTTTTTTTTTTAACCTACATTTTGTTTTCCATGTATGTTTTCAAACCAGGCTATATTTCTTTAACCATCAGTCAATATCTTCTCAGTCCTACTAATTAATTAATTCCTACAAAGATGGTTTGTGTACATGGGGAAAAAAATATATCACCACCTCAGCTGAAAGCTACACTACACACAGATCTTCTTTATCTGTATTGTTACAGCCTAATATCTTTAAACTATTTATACCATGAACTATAAGGGTACCTAGATTGTGTTTTTTTTGTTTGTTTTGTTTTTTTTAAATCTTAGATAACCTACAATATCAGTATTTAGCACAAACTTCCATGTAATGTCCCTTACATGACTGATTTATTTGTTATGTAAATAGGTTCTCTAAAATAACCAAAGTATTCATAGCAATTATATTTTCTAAAACAAAAACACAGGGCATATGTCTCTATGTAATTCGAATATAGAGAATGTTATTGCATTTCAGCATTCTGCACTTAGAACCGAGATTCCTATGAGATCACACAGTAGGGTTTCACTGGCACAAGCTGCTTGATATCATAATACAGTGTCAATGGCTACACTAAACTGAAGAGAGTGTCTGCAGTGAAAAGTTAAAGAAAATATGCAGACTTGTTTAAGTTTGATAAAGAAATTAAACCAACTTCTAGTCTGAAATTTCTAGGAACATGCACTTTTAATTGTATTTATTTGCTTAAGCACATTAAAGGAATGAGAATGAAAATGAAAAGTCGATTGACATGCTATTTTATCTTATAAACATCTTACCCTGAGCTTGTTTTCAGAAAAGATTCCCTAGGTACGTTTTTATAACCTCTCATACTTTCAAGTGCTAATGGTTCTTTTTTTTTCCCCAGTGATATTTCCCCTCATGGTATATGCTCAGTCACGCTCTAACAGTGCAAAGTATGAATTCTGACATAAAAAAAAAGATAGAACGGTCACAGCTTAGATAGACAACTCATGTAAAATTGTACAAGCAGTGTAAAAATAAAAAAGGATAAGTCAGTCAGAGCAAGTATAAAGTGACTTTTCACTATCTATTGAGAAAGCTTAAGTTTTGAGTGGTGTGGGCAAAGTTTACCAAGCTACTTTTCCAAGTTTACCAAACAAAGTACAGTATGTGCATTAAACAGTTTGAACATTTAAAATCGATTTGCTCAGTTGGTCTTTGCAGATTTTATGAATACAATGATCATTGAATGATTATCCCTATGCTCCACGTACCAGTGATGTTGTATTGTGTCTGGTTCCCCTTGTAGATCAGCATGTTATCACTGTGCAAAGCGTATTCAGTGACAACACCATTGGGTTGATGTGGAACATCCCAGAACAAGGATAAAGAGTAAGGATGCGCATCAGCAGCAGGAGGCTCAACATCACTGGGAGCTAGTTTAAGGAAGATAAAAATACAGAACGGGTTATCTTCATGTACAAAATATTTAAGTTGCACTAACCAAAACATTTTTAACTGTAATTATCATTAATATATTCTCACAAGCCCCTTATCTCTATTCTTGTTTTAGACTTTATACTCTCTTTCGACACAGATTAAGCTATTTTTTCGTGTCACATAACCCAAAGTTTACTTTCAGGCCTACAGGCAATATGCTGGGGTCTTTTTACCTGAAACAGGAAGTGAATGGGGGAAGAAAAACACGTATTTCAATGAAAGTTAAAAAACTGGTTTCACAAACCCAAATCGATTAGCACACATATTACACTACCATACACAATGTAACATTAGGTTGTCTATAGTCCCTTTCACACTGGCATGCTCTACCTGGGTCAGAACCTACTGGGTCAGGACCCGGTGTCATGCGGGTCGGGTACGGGATTTCACACTGCGTTTGATAAAGCAGGGTTGACCCGGGTGACAGAGGCAAGTAAACAATACGTGTATCAATGCCCCAGAAGCAGCTTGCTACTGACGCTTCCATCCAAGCTTCTCTGGATTGAACCATCGGCCCAGATGTTGATTAGAGCAAATATTTCCACACCCCTAATGCAGTCTGGCTCATGCTGTGTCTCAATCAACACAAATATGGCTAAACAGAATAAAAAGAAATGTCCCTTACGGAAGTTAAACCTTCATGCAGCCATGGCTGTTTGTTATTGTGTCGGCTCACGAACAGCCGTCAAGCATTTTGTCTCGCTCAACCTGGGTCAAAACGTGTCAACCCACATCCTGAGGTGGGTCGCTGGGACCCGGGTCAACCCGGGTATGACCCAGGTACGTGGTTTCAAACTATGTGGGATTGTGACCCGGGTAGCCAGGACCCGGGTAGGAGTGACAGTGTGAAAGGGGCTTAAGAGCTAATCAGGGTCTTTGAAACCAAACCCCAGAATATATGTGCCTCACCACAGTCAAACTGAAGTGTGGAAAACAAAGGGATCAACAGTAAAACAATGTGTTCACAATAAAATGCTTCATAAATACTTAAACATTACACCTACAAAGGGGCTTGTGGGAAAAAGCTGTAATAAATATCTACACTTTTGGCATATACTGTAAATATAGTTAGAAAAATGTTGCACTCTAAGCATTATACCAATGCATCATATTATACTTTTAGATTTTATACCACCCTTTTGGTGCAAACTGTTAAAGAGCAGTTGCACTGCATTTTATGTCAAAAAATGAAGGAATTCTTAAGAGCTGTTACACCATGTAGTTTCTCCTGGGTCAAAACTAATTGGTGCACAATTTATATTCTGGAAAGATGACCTCAAGCATATTTTATATATGCACATGGACTAGTCAATCAGGAAATTATATAAGAGAGCTGCCTGTGAAACTCACTCTTCACATAATAGTATGTAAGCACATGATACATTATATATAGGCTTGCTACTATTCGATTTAAATATTTTTGCCAAATTGACAATTAATATCGACTTTTTTTTCTATCTATTTTTAAATTCATGCAGAGAATGGGTGAAATCGACCTTTATGCTTTAAAAAAACAGACTTTTTATGCCATTGAGAAATGTATCATTTAGAGAAACCCCGTTATCATATTCTACATGCAACAAAACCATGGTTACCAACATTCTAATTGAAATAACGTTTGGTCACAACGAAGCTATACCTTGTAGATATAGATCCTACACAAATTTAAAAAATGTCTCAAATAAACCGTAGAAAACGCAGCATATAAAGTGTATTACACAGACTTTTATAGCACACATTTACAAGTAAAAACAATATGCACAGAACAAAACATTAGAGAGTTGAACAGAACTAACTTGCACTTATTCCGAGCTCCGCCCCTTTCCTTAAGCACAGCTGGACTCACTGAGGCAAGGCAGACTGGCCGCAGAGACGTCTGCCGTTGATCAGGGTATTGTGCACAATACTCATTAAGTGTTTTCCTCTTGCGCCCCATTTTCAAATCAAACTAGTAACTGTCACCATATATACCTATAATAGCAAACGCTTACCTACACCTTAACTTCAAAGTAGGCGCTTTGAATGACAGGCTATAGCTGGCAAATGAAAGTGCACAGTTGGTCTGATGATTGAGTCATTTAAACGAATGAGAGCATTCTAGCACTGCTTCAGTCAACGAGATCTGTCAGGACAGGATGAAATGACTGATGGTGAAATTACACTTGCCTATTAAGGAAGCACAGATTTGACTGACAGCGACCCTTAGCCATTCACAGCGGAACGGAGACGGGACAGACAGAAAGTATAAAAACGAAATGAGACGAAATGATTTCTTAAATTATTATTTTTGTTAAGAAAAAATATAGCGAGTGGTTTTACTGACGTTTACCCTATATGAATTTATTTCAGTCAAACTCTTTTTGGGGGATTCAACGTTCAACGACCTTTACCGATTACAATCGAAAAGTAGCAAGCCTAATTATATATAACAAAGCAAATAATTCAAATTGTTATATATATATATATATATATATATATATATATATATATATATATTGAGAGACTCTCTATACAGCAAGGATAGTTTACGTGTTTTCAGGGTATTGACGCAGCAAAAGTAAAGCCAAAAGCACAATTTTTTACTTGCAATTTGTAGTTCACAACACTCTTAGGTGAAATGTAGAAAAAAAGTCAATACCTGCCATACAGTAAGAGAAATAAGTCGCCAAAGCAAGATGAAAATGTACTTCTACTTTTTCTCCCGATTTTTGTAGACCCCAGGCATTTTTATCCATGCATATGTATATTACAGGACATCCGAGTTTAATGACAATTAACTTGTTTTGTCAACATGGAAATATACTAGGGAACGCACTTATTGTGACGTCTATGTCATTTATATTAAATGACTTATTTCTGTTTTAAAATGGAACATTTGCCTGCAAAAAATGCCTTTTTAAAAAAAGAAAATTTAGTCTTCGTCAATGGTTTTTCCCCGGTTTTCTCCCCAATTTGGAATGCCTAATTATTGTTTTTATCCCAGTTCACTGCTGCAACCCCTCGCTGACTCGGGAAACAGAGGCTGAAAAACATGTCCTCTGAAACGTGTTCCTGCCAATCTGTCATTTTTCGCACTGTGGTTCCACAGCGAAGCCACCAGACCTAGTGACGGAGGACAACACAGATCTGAATGGCTCCACTGCAGATCCGCAGGCACCATATCAGCCACAGGGGTCGCTGGTGCGTGGTGAACCGTGGATTCCACTGCCAACCTAATCCCTCACTACCCGTGTGGCACTCGGTCAACTGTGCGCCGCCCCATAGGAACCCCAGCCACGGTCTGCAATGACATAGCCTGGATTCGAAACTGCGATCGCCAGGCTATAGGGCGCATCCAGCACTCCACGTGGAGCGCCTTTACTGGATGTGCCACTTGGGAGCCCCTATATCATTTTTAATATAATATTAATATAAAAAAGTGCTAGCATACATGGGATTCAAAACTATAACCTTCAGTTTGCAAGCGTGTCGTGTTACTGTCAGTGCTACATGATTAGTTGAGACCAGCAGTATTTTGAAAGATGAAGTCAGCCAGCTGAGAATTCTCTGGACTTTGTTATATTTTGGAGATTTTTCGAGTCATCATTTATCTTCATCATCATCATCATCCTGAGATTCTTATCTTGAGCTCTGAAAAATAGTGGTTTCCTGTCAGTGTAATGCTGATTGTGGTCCTATTGGCACAAGGAAGTACGGTTTCTTCTCGATACTTCTTGATGAGAGTAACGCTATTTGTGGTCCCCACTGGACGAAAAGAAACATTCATTTCTGAGAATTAGCTATGCTGAAGGATAGCCTATGTATTTGGTAAAAGTAAAACATAAATAAATAAATACATCATGCCGTTACTTAGCATGGGAAGTGGGAGTGAGTGAATGAGTGGGGAGAATGTGTGCTGCTGTTTTTGGGGGTTGCGGAGCACGGATGTGACTCGTTGATGAGCCGGACAGTGACAGGAAATGATGGGAGGTTATATAATAAGGGGGTGCATGACCCTGGGGACTGGAGACAGTCCAGCGTGAACTTGAATGAGAAACTATGGGTGCGACTGAGCAAGCGTGTGAGCTGTGACCGGAGTGAATATGCAGTGAAAGTGCCAAGACTAAAATGTAGGGTTATTATTTTGGTCCTGTGAACTCAGGCCCCTGACAGGGATTCTCTGTAGTTTCAAATAAAACAAACATTTTGAGAATTCAACACCGTCTCCCTGAGTACTACTTCCTAAACATGAAACGTTACAATATACTAAATCAAAGCTTATTATGATAGTTTGAAAAATCAGATGAAACATTTCAATACAAGCTGGATAATACATAATCATTATTTACAAAATCTTGTTTGTCTCGTTGCTTGTTAAAAATTGTAACTTTACTGCTATATTACTTGCAAATGTTGTAAAATGGAAGGACAAACTAACTTGGCTTGTGTTTTTTGGGCACAATAAAAACGGATCGTACTTGCATCAAAAACACAAGCCAAGTTAGTAGAAACAATTGGAGCAACCTTGACCCCATCGGTTTTACATTTGTGCCTACTTGCTTTGTGCTGGGCAAGGTTGCCCCAACGGTTTCGTGAAACTTGGCTTGTGTTTTTGATATCGCCACTTTAATTGCTGGGCACTTTTGATAACTTCATGTTTTATCACATTTCCAATGTGTTTTTGTTACATTATATATATATATATATATATATATATATATATATATATATATATATATATATATATATATACATATATATATATATATATATATATATAATATTTTATTATTGTTATTGAAATCCAAAGGGAATATTTTCTTCTGAGAAAAAGTGGGCTACCATACAAATATGATACTTAATAAAAGTGTAGTATTAAATGCATTGTTATCCCTTATCTCTCCAAATATTAGTTATGCAATTATGTTATTCACAAAGGCGGCTGGGATATAGATTTTTGAATAGCACTGCACACAAGGTTACTAAAATATTCCTCTTCTTTTTCCTTAAAAATGGAATTGTCACAACTGACTAATCTCTTACTATTTGTTATTGCATTGTTGAGATCATTTTAGTCATTAAATCAACAGAGAACTCAGGTACATATCATGCCAGCAGGTTTCCTGGATATAAAGTTTAAATGACAAAGCGAATAAACAAATGAACTGAAAGCTCTATTGCCACATTGAGTGTTTTTAGACATCAGATAACTGCTAGTATCTTTAAAACAGCCTTCAGCTGTTCAAAAAACTATGGAAATCAAGTGTTTGATTCTCAATTTCATACTTTGCTATACAATCAATTCTTTTTAGCCAGACTGTCTCTAGATTTACTTCTGTGGCATAGTAAAATGAAGAAGCTTTCATTAATCTTTCAGATGCCTCGTATTAATGACAAGACTCTTGCATGAACAATGTAACAGCAATTAAAAAGTCCATTAATCTGCATTACAGCTATTAAAGATGCATGTCATTAAAGGGTATAGAGTTTGATTCATTTTCGCACCCCCCAAAAAATGAAGCAATTACACTCTGGCAATGCACTTTGTCATCAAATTAGTTTGGAGTTTTCCAGCAAATGGCTCTGCACCATTTTAGCTCTTCTCCGATTTTATTATTCATCATAGAAATGTGTGAGTCAAGACCTTCTAAATTACTTTACCCTCTTGCGGTGTGCTGATGTTCCATGCGTTCAAGCTTTCAGTACAGCCAGCTAGAGTGCAAGCCGTTAGGGTAATGCTATAGTTTGTAAAAGGAACCAGGCCAGTTAAATTGCCTGCAACAGAAGAAAAGGCAAGTGTCATTCTATTTTTCATATTTCATACATGTTTTAAAACTGTGCTGAATCTAATGTAACGACTTCTCAAACATAGCATAATATAACTATCCATTGTGATAATGGGTTTAAATTAAAAAGATCTTTATTATCAAATTGTAATATCTCCTATTAATCAAAGAAATGAAAGTGATCCAGGCTGGATATGGAATATGGGACACTAATGATGTTATTTAATAGTGATAGAACGGAGACAGTAGGTCAGGCTGTTTTTAGAGCTACCGGTTACCTTTTTTTGTCCAATAGTTATTTTCAGTACTAACAAATTTGGTTTATTTTACATCTTTCACATTTAATGACCAATAATATATAGTATTACTGCAGTATTTATCTATAACTCTTAAGAATGCTTTTTTTTATGTCAACCAGATGGACTGTAACTATAAGTAAATGTAACTGTAGGGTGAAATTAGAAAATCAGAAGGATTTACAAACACCTTTAAGAATTGAAATGTTTAAGGTGTAAGGCTTATATTATGCCTTTTTATTTTACTCATAAATAAGTTTACATTTATACTCTAGCATCTAATGATTAACAGAAGAACCTCTGGCAATGAGTAGTATACCAGTAATCCAATTGTTTAAAAGGGTAATGGTGGAGTTACGGTCTGCCCTTTATTTATTTCTTTATTTGTTTACAAACAACAATAAGCTGAAAATGCAATTTAGTTCAGATCACACAGAACATGTCAATCAATTTGAAATATGTATTTATTTTTTATGTATTTATTTATTACACAAACAAATACTTATTATAGCAAGTGTTTGAGTGACTCTTTGGCTAGCTTCCACTGAAATCTGTTCTCCTTCATTATGTTAATCTGTGGGCGGAAAGATTCCTGTCATCTTCAAGTAGCTTACAGAGAAGGTAAACACCTTGGCCTGTCTATAATTGGCCAGGTGTCTGTATCTGTGTCCCCCAGCTTTTAATTCAATTAAAGCACTGGCTGCTCTGCTCTCATTACCCACTCATTTTCTTTCAGATTTTATATCTCGCTGTAAAATTTACATTTTGTGTCATGCATATCGTAAATTAAATTCTCAACGCTACACTGCTAACATAGAGCAAGACAAGTTATCTTTATATGAACATTCAAAGGTGCTTCAATCACTTAGAATTAGCATTTCTTGCTGCTTCCTCAAGTACATGACTCTGAAACCAGCTAAATTAGAAATTGTTCTGTCAGTAAACTGTATTATTGCCATTCACATTTGAAATCTATATTACTTGTACAGTAATATTGAGTCCTACAGTTTTTACAAGTTAAAAGAGACATTGTGTTAAGCCTAATGTAACAAAAACAACATGACATTATTTTGTTGCACCATTAGTTATAGCACTGCTTTCCTATTTACCAGTTGAGCAGAATGTTTTGCTCTATTGAACTACTGAAGTCAGTTTTCTGATTTTACAAATGGTGGGGTCAAGTCAATTGATATAAATGGTGTCTTGTTTAAATATTGTCATTAATTGAATAATTAATAATGAGTACATGGCTATGAAAATGAAACATCCAAGAGTGAATTTTAGCCTCTTTTAGCATTTCTGCCTGTAAAAATTTAATATTTTAATGATTTATATGATGCTGTCTAGATTAACAGACTCCATATTATTATTATTATTATTATTAGTAGTAGTAGTAGTAGTAGTAGTAGTAGTAGTAGTCGTAGTAGTAGTAGTAATAATAATAATAATAATAATAATAATAAATAATAATAATAATAATAAATAATAAAAAGAACTGTGCATAATAATTGAGTTTCTGGTGACACTCATAAATCCCTTGAGTACACCAAAACTGTACACATAAGGTTGTAATTCCATTGACAGAAGTACAGCCATACAGTATATGTACAGGTTTGGTGTATATTATTTGTTATAATACATGGTGACAGAACATCCCACAGAGTGTATGTAATGTTTTAATACATTTATGTCGCTTATTGCACTTCTACTCTTCAACACATTTCTCCCACTCTTCAGTACACTGTTTTCTTTTGTGGTACTGACAGTGTTTTGTTGTGTTCATGTACTGGTGGTAGAGTTTGTTTTTAAAAATGGGGGCCAACAGTTTTTATACAAGGACAATCTTATTAAATACGGGTCTCATGCCACCACCTAATCTTATTATACACAGCTCTCTCGCCACCACCATATATAATAAGACTGTGAAACACCAAAGTTTATAGGAAAATGATCGTTCACCATGTATAATAATAATAATAATAATAATAATAATAATAATAATAATGCTCCACAGTTACTACAAAATGATAAAGGGTTAAGACAAGAAAAAAGTGTATTCAATAAGCAAGACTGCCAAAAGTCTAGCCCGGTTCCACCTTTCAACCTCTGGATTTTACCTGTTAGGGTGTGAGTGCTGGTGAATTCTGCCGTGATTGGTGGCATACTGGGACTGTCCTCATTGTACGCTTTCAAAACGTACTTCTCAATTACACCTCTGACCCCAGCAGGCTCGTCCCAGCTCACCTCCACGCTGTAACCATTTACACTGTGAACCCTTGAGGGAGTCGGCACACTTTGTGGAACTGTGTAGGATAAAAATAAGAGAGAGAGAGAGAGAGAGAGAGAGAGAGAGAGAGAGAGTGTCAGCCCCAAGTAAAGCACCACACATATTCTTCACTTTTAATAGATGTAGTAAATCATATCTAACCATTAGCATAAATACAATTTATTAGAGTTGTAACTTTTTCAGCACTGATTTCATATGACTGTACATCTTCTACCACTCATTCCAGACTATATTTCAAAACGATCAAGAATTACACATCTTTCTGGAGTAGGTTAGTCCTGTAAGAAACATTAATTGTGGTGTCAAATGAATGTATAGATATTGTATTTTATTTTTTTACATTTGCTACTAAAAACAAAACAAAAATCTTAAATACTTTGTACAATTTTTTTTTCAAAACTATCATCAGAAAAATAACAAACAGACTTATGTTTAAAAAATAAAAAATAAAAAATTAAATAATAACATAAATAATTAACAGTAATAAAGAACGATACATATTTTTATTTTATTACGTCACTTTTGTATAGCAAATAAACAATTCGACCACGTTTTCCCAACATTCAATTAATTTATGGAGTTTTAAATATACATGTGTTTCTTTAATATTTTAAATGTGGCTACATAAAAATTAGATTTTTAAAGGCAAATATGTTTCATCCCAGTATGCTCAACATAAACAACATACATCTAAGACAAAGGAAAATACTGTAAAACACTCTTGCATGTGGAAAAGATTTCATATAACCTTTATCCAATGAATAGGTGCATTTACAAAGAGAACACCTCTGGCCAGTTCCAACTTCATTACAGATGACTGCACCAGGGACAGTAAGGCCAGGCCCAAGGAACTCTATGGCAGGATGATTTATGGTGAGTTCACAGAAAATGCATGTGGACTCTGGAGTGACTCTGTGAAGAACCCCATGGTTTTCCCTCTCCTTAATACCATTTTCCAGTCGTAATTGTTCAGGGCAGCTAACCAAACCAAGCACATATTCAGATGAGTTATTCCTTTCTAAATGTAGTGCATTTAATATGATACAGCAGCACCCCTGAGTCTTGGTGACACATTTAAACTGCCCCCCACCCTCCAGTGACTGGCACAGTTTACAGTGTGGCTCTCAGGGTGCAATATTTGAGCAAATCCCTTGTCAAGGACGACTATGTTTTTTTTTTCTTCCTTGCTGCATGCTTCCTTTTCTGTACATAGGTATTTTATTACAATGGAAAAAAAAAACAATATTTTTCTAACCACAACATATTATATATTTTATTAATCCATTTTTATCATCAATGTGGATTGTTTGCTTCTGGTGTTGGAGCAAAAGCTTGGGCAGTGGCCCAGAAACAGAAATCAGCAAAAGACCAGCTCTGGTTTGAATTTCAGTGTGCTATATTCTCAGTTACAGGTATGTACTGCCCAGTACAATAGAAAACTACTGTTGAATGATGACTAATAGGGTAGACCTGAAAACATACATATACATAGGGCTTAAACTTTTCAGTTTTTATTTTCCATATCTCTACCTCTCTTTAAATGTTATTTAGTAGTTGTTAAGCTGTCTCTGCATCCTAACAAAGAAAAAACTACTAATTAAAGACTGGGTTTAATTTTTTTCTTTGCTACAAATCAAGGAGATTTTAAATGATGGACTTGCTATCAGTGTACACTCAGTACTGGGTATTTTATGCTGAAAAGAACATCTGTCAGGACAACTCTTAAATGAATGAAAATAACAAAAGCACAACGATAAACTAGACAACTGCAAGAATGAAATGCAATTAGGATCAGAAATTAGCAATTAGCGTAATTTGTCATGTCTGTTTGAAATAAAAATTAAGCGAAACAGAATTAGGCTTAGTCAAGATATGAAGGTAAAAACAAGTGACATTGTTTTGTAATGAACAGCTTTTCTGAGCTTAATTAGGAAACAGAATAGGCTCAAAATAAGTTTAAAAGGGACGTCACGTGATCAAAAATAAAACCTGAAAACTTCAAGCCCTACACACACACACTATATATATATATATATATATATATATATATATATATATATATATATATATATATATATACACATACACACTACCGGTCAAAGGTTTTATAACACCCCCATTTTTCCAGTTTTTATTGAAATTTAAGCAGTTCAAGTCCAGTGAATAACCTGAAATGGTACAAAGGTAAGCGGTAAACTGCCAGAGGTTAAAAAAAAAAAGTTTAGGTTACCAAAAACTGAAAAATAATGTACATTTCAGAGTTATACAAAAAGGCCTTTTTCAGGGAACAAGTAATGGGTTAACAACTTACAGCTGTTATGCAGCAATGGAAGTAAATTAAGCCTTGAAAGTTGATGCTAACAATTCCTACAGGTGTCCCAACTTTTGTTGATTACTTACAAACCCTCTGTCTGTATAAAAGCAGTGTTGGAACAGACTGTGTTACTACACCCTCTTAAGCATTATTTGGACAGTATTGTACTGCAGGAAGTAGTATATTGCTCTCATAATGGCGAGAAAAAGGCAATTAACAAAGGAAGACAGACAGACCATTATAACCCTTAAAAGTGTAGGTCTTTCCTTTAGAGAAATTGCAAAGAAAGCCAAGGTGTCAGTGAGTACAGTTTCCTACACCATTTAAAGGCACTTGGAAACTGGAGGAAACTCTGACAGGAAGAGGTCTGGCAGACCCAAAGCCACAACAGAATCAGAAGACAAGTTTCTGAGAGTCAACAGCTTGCGTGATAGGCGGCTCACAGGACAACAGCTTCAAGCACAGCTTAACACTGGTCGAAGTAAGCAAGTCTCAGTTTCAACTGTGAAGAGAAGACTTCGAGCTGCAGGTTTGACAGGTCGAGTGGCAGTAAGAAAGCCATTGCTAAGATGGCAAAATAAGAAAAAGAGGCTTGCCTGGGCCATGAAGCACCGCCAGTGGACTACTGAAGACTGGAAGAAGATCTTATGGACCGATGAATCAAAATTTGAAATCTTCGGTTCATCACGCAGGGTTTTTGTACGCCGTCGAGTAGGCGAAAGGATGGTTCCTCGGTGTGTGACACCAACTGTCAAACATGGAGGAGGAAGCGTGATGGTCTGGGGCTCTTTTGCTGGATCCAGAGTCGGCGACTTGCACAGAGTGAGTGGCACCCTGAACCAAAACTGCTACCACAGCATTTTGCAGCGCCATGCAATACCCTCTGGTATACGCCTAGTTGGTCAGGGGTTCATCCTACAGCAAGATAATGACCCAAAACATACCTCCAGGCTATGTCAGAACTACCTTAGAAGAAAAGAACAAGACGGTAGGCTTCAAATCATGGAATGGCCAGCACAGTCTCAAGACTTAAACCCCATCGAGCTGGTTTGGGATGAACTGGACAGAAGGGTGAAAGCAAAGCAACCTACAAGTGCAACACATTTGTGGGAACTTCTGCAACAGTGTTGGGAAGAACTTTCCGAACAATATTTGATTTCCATTGTAGAAAGAATGCCACGAGTGTGTTCGGCTGTTATATCTGCAAAAGATGGCTACTTTGAGTCAAAAATTTAGATTAAATTTTGTTAAACAAAACGATTCCATGATTTATTTTTTATCTCCAATTGTTTATTTGTTCTATGCTTTAATTTCAGAGTACATTGAGACATTAAACTGCGTAAATTTCAATAAAAACTGGAAAAATTTAGGTGTTCTAAAACTTTTGACCGGTAGTGTATATATATATATATATATATATATATATATATATATATATATATATATATATATATATATATATATATATATACGCATTCCAAAAAGCAAGAAAACCCATTTGTTTGTTTTAATACATTTTATGCTTGTTAATAAAATGAAAACAAACTCTGGACCACAAGGAAACAAGGTTTGATTAATCATTTACAATAAGTTTTTGGTTTTTGTGAACTGACAAAGACAATCATTATATAAAAAAAAAAAGTTTGAGAAGCTATACAATAATTTAGCTTTTGAGGTTTTTTGTTTTGTTTTGGATCTTATTTTGGAATCAAGCTTACACATTTTAAAATCCAAGGAAGGAATGACTAGATGAAATTCACTCTTACAAATTATGCCTACAAGCAGATTTAAGGAAAGTAGTGTAATACAGTTGTTTAATTTAGGTTTCAACATACAATTGGGCAAAAGATACAGTATAAAGAAGCTAAGAGATCAACTCAGTTTCCTTTAACCTTTTGCACCCTGTACAAACACCTTCACATCTATACTGTATGTTGAGACACTAACAAAGTATCAGTGCAAATGTTATGGTATCTTTAGAGAAAAAAAAAATCTAAACATTTAAGTACCTTCAACAAAGCCGACAAAAATGATTTATTTTATAGAACTGGCTACTCCATTTATATTAAACTGCTCATTTTTGGACTCCAACACAACAAAACCTGATAAGATATCGGAGATGGGATCTCATCTTGTTTGACACTTACATTCATTGTTCTGATAAGGATAAAATGAGACTTTTGTAAACTGTGACACAAACTAATATGTGTTGTTCTCTGCTTACACAGTACAAGAGTTTCAATGCAAGAGAGACAGGGGAAAAAAAGATGTTTACCAGCTTCTCTTGTGCGGCCTCGCTCCCATGGGCTGGATGTTGATCCACCGTCATTCGAGGCAACAACCCTGTATAAGTATTCTAACAGTAGATAGAGACAAATCAATTAAAACCTGGGATTGAAAGTCAAATCAGCTTGAGAGCATTATCTCCATCAGGCTTGAGAGAGTACAGCTATCTAGACACATGTGGTTACTTAGTGATTGTAGCTCACAAAATAATTTCATAAATCTTTCATTTGTTCTACTGCTCTAAAAGTTTTGAAAATACAAATAGTAAACATGTGTACAGACATGCTTTCAGCTAGGATCATGGTTCAACTCTAAAGATACTACTGAGGTGAAATGACCTTGTGTAAGGCATGGAAACTGAGAAATTTCTTTAACATAGTGTACTACCAGATATTATGCTTCAAAATTGCTACAATTACTAAAAACTACTGCTTACCATAACATATTTCTTTCAACATTGCACATCTGAGATCTATATAACTAATGGAAGTGCAAAACTAGTAAGATTATAGGTGATTATGTTTAAGCTACAATCACTTCAACATATACAGTAGTCTCCGCGTACAGGAACACCTTTTAAGAGAACACTTTGTCTAAGAGAACACCCTTGTGGTGAAACAAATTTTTCCCACTGTAAATATGTTGCTTAAAGAAACAGGAACATCACTTAAAAGAACACCTTTTTGGCACCATTAGCGATTTGTTCACAAATGGTACAGTACTGTTTTGTAACCTGATAACTCATCTTCATCAAACTTAAATTCAAATGGTTTATTCAATCTTTTAAAATGTGACTTGTCATTGCAAGAGTGTCTTGAGGCACACTTATTGGTCTGTTCAATCTTTCCAGAATCGCCATCATATTATTGCCTCATTTTGTATTCTGATTTCCACGAGTGCACCTCATCACTACAAAATGGCATGTAAACAAACGCTGAAACACGCCGCTGTTTCTCTTGCTACAAAAAGTTGGAAAGTGTTCGAGTTCCTGAAAAAAACCTGAATCAGACACAAGTCACCAAGAAATTTGGTGTTTTCCATTCTGGTGAGTTGCTTTACCATTCTGTTAAATAATTTTGTGCATGTCTTGAATATTGCTCCTTTACAGGTATTCATAATTAATCTACAGCTGCTGCATTTTTTAATGTGTGTAGCAGTGCTGTGTTAATTTAGTTTGACAGTTAGTTTATTAATGTTAGTTTGTCTACCTTATTATTACATTTTATTAACATATATTTGTCATTTGCCTATTGCTTTTCTCTTATTTAGCCTGTTCATTGCATATGCTGTGTCATGACAAGTAACACATTTATTTATTTATTGATTCATATTGTATCTGGTGGTCAACTCCATCTTAGAGAACACTTCGACTAAAAGAACACTTTGCTTGCTCCCCAAGGGGTGTTCTCTTAGCCGGAGATGACTGGATCACAGAGTGGCATATTAATACAGGTATTTAAGCCACACATTCATTGTTACTTATTTGCAACACACAGCTCAGCTGTTTTTTTTTTTTGTTTTTTTTTTTCCAATGTCAATTGAATTCATCTGCATGATACTGTTATGAACAAGGATGTGAAGAAAATTCAGATTTTTTAAAGAGAAAAAAATGCAAATTCACTTAAAAAAAAAAAAAAGTGCATTTACAAGATTGGACCACCAGATGGTCTGGCATCCAGTACTATACAAATCCACTTAGTATTAAACAATAAACAATAACAACCTAAAGAGGAAGTGAAGTAAGCAACAATACTAAGTCTATTACACATTCTTACAAGTGTTAGCAGTTATTATTTCAAATCGAAAACATATTTTTTATGGCTAGAATGGGGTAAAAAATATAAGGTAAAAGGTTGAACTTCTTTGTTCCAGGTAATCCTAACACTTGCTTGTGTTACAGCGTACTGTATGTACTGCATAAGCCCATTTTCTATAATAATGCACCAGCAAACTACATATATGTTTGTGTGTGTTTTAAGCTATCTGTGTAGATAATGTATTGTGAATAAAAGAAAACGTGATAGTACTTGGTGAGTCTTGGGCACAAGGATATTGTAAGTCAACACCCTTTACCCATATTGTTTTTTACCAGAAAAGGTCTGTAAATGATGATCCTGCACACTTTGATCCTCCCCCACATACACAAGAATGGAGTCATTTCCCCTGCAGTTAACAGTCGTGTCAGTTGACAGGCATCCATCCAGATTGACTCCGACAGCATTGCTGGACACAGCCGCCAAGTTTACGACAGCACCTTGTGTAAATTTAACATCCTTTATACAACCACCAAAACCTGGCAAGTAATAAAGAATGAATGTCACGTATTAGGCTTCAATCATTTTGAAAATCAGTTGAATTACACTCTACTAGAATTAGAACATTCCTTTCCAAGGTACAGCTAAACCAGAAAATGTATAATACGCAATACAATACAATTCACATAGCACCTTACATCCCAAGGATCCAAAAGAGCTTTACATAAAAAAAAAAAAAACTAAAAAAACTACTATTAAACCATTAAATGAAAAACAGTCTAATACAAAGTGTAATACAATGTAAATCTGAAAAGCGACAGAAAATGTGGCTTTAATTATACAACTAGAAAAAACTAAGATAAAAAGCTAGTTTGTAAAAATAGAACAATGAAAAAAGTCTAATACAAAAATGTCATAAAAAATAAACAGGCCAAAAAAATATAAGCAATTTGTCCTACACCTATTATTTGTGAGTGATTAGCTAGGTTTCATTTTTATATTTGTGTGTTTACTACAGTTTCCAATAAAACTAAAAGTAAGTTTTGGTAAGCAAACCATAACACTGAAAAGTTTGTTTACCTAAATGTCTAGTACTTATGACAATTTTAGGATGAAAAGCCAAGAGATTGTAGGGAAAAAACTAAAAAGTATGCATGAATGAACTCTTATTAGATAAAAAAAAAAAAAACTAGATTGAAACTGTGTAAAACAAAGTTTGATGTATACAAATGTCAGTATGACAAATGCCTTTGTTTTAATTCCAGTTATGCCAGCTCAAGCCGATTGTTTTTATGTTATGGCTGTGCACTCACACTACTGAAATGAACAAAAACTACGAACTATGACCTACAATACATAAGGGAGAGAAATACAAATCTCCTCAACTGAGTCTAGAACAGATGGAGGGCGAGGGGTTATCAAGGGGTTGACTGTAATCCACCCACATAGACAGGAAGGACAGCCTTAAATTACTCCATGGCCGTAGATGGCTTGTTAATGCAATGATATAATTAAACTGAAAATCCATAGAAAATAGCTCAAACTCGTTACAAAAAACATTACATTTTAGCCCCACTTACCTTGCTGTAGGCCAAGTCCTCTGAAGGAGCTCTGCGTCTCAGCAGGGATTCCTCCAAGATAAATTGGAGAGTTTATATTCAGCTTCTCTGCCACAGTCCCTGATACTTGCTCTGTAAGTTTATTCATACTGGCTGTGGCGACTGAACCCTGCTTTCTCAGGGTAACCCTGTTCCAGCTCCCCTCACAGTAAGACAAACCAAGCCATAGGTCAACCCGGGTGAAATCCTGACTTGTTTTGAACATAAAGCTCAGAGTTCCACTCCTCAGTTCCGCCTTAGAAAAAACAATAGGAATATTTTAAACATGCCCATTACCACATTGAAGTAGGGTTTGTCTAAACCAAAAAATAATAATCAAAACCTAAACTTGATATGTATATATCTTTTTGTTTTACTTACAGCAAGGTAGACAAGCTCTTCCTTGTTAAATGCAAAAAGGAGTAATCCATTTAGTTGGTCTGTTCTGAATTCAAATGAAATTTCGAATTCCGTACCACCAGAAAAAACAAATGAATGAAGTTCAAGAAATCCTGGAAAGATGCAAAATGAAAACATTAAATAAAACAAATATAATTATAATTAAAACCACAGCTTTCATTGATCACAGTACAGCATATACTGTATACTGTATATTGTACAGGGTGAACATAAAGTATCTAGGCCACTTTACCATGCTAAAGAGATATACAGAATGCATTGATCATGAATATACAACTTGCAGAGGCACTATAAAGTAAAATGCAATAGGTAGCGCATGTGGCTTGAAGGTGCACCACTAGTATGGTCAGTATGATATAGAAATAGGCTCTTACTCCATCCACAAGAGCAAAACAATGACAAGAAAATACTTCTCATCATATGTTCTCCATCTTTTCTATACCTGTAAATACAGATAACATATCAGTATTACCTTGTCCAAGAAAATGTGCTCCTTCCATTAACTTTTTGGGGCATCCCTCCCAGCTGTGATAAATACCGGCTTTCTCTTCAGCTTGCTCCCAATCCAGCAGCTCCCACACTTCACTGGGGGTATCACTTTTCTTTACGTACACATCACTGATGCAACCCAAAAAGCCTCTTTCAACTAATTTTGCATCCCCTATAGCACAGAGAATCACTATCAGTATCAAGATTCAATTCAAATCTTACACATAGCCTACAATGAAACCTGAATGAACCAGTCATGAACTGTCATTTGCAGTACTTGTAATTTAAAAAAAAAAGCCTTTCTGGGGCACGCAGGCTGTTAATTGCATACAAGGAATGTTGTATTTTTAGAAAAAGGTAATCATTTTAAAAATAATCAAAAGGAAGGTGTGGTCGAGCAGCTGTTGAGTGGCGTGTGTGGTGATGTCACGGACTGGGAAGTACCAGAAACAAAACAATGGATGGGCGGGTGAAGCTGAACGCTACTGCACTCAGCGTATTTATTAAATAATAAAACAAAACAAAAGATTTAAACAAAAAACAAAACCAAAGGGCACATTGGCCAAACAAATAAACAAACAAATAAGCGTGCTGGTTTTAGCACCAGCACGATACTTAGCAGTTGTTTTTAAATGTAGTTTCTCTCTCCTCGCTCTCTCCGCTCCCCGTACTCTCCGCTCCCCGTACTCTCCGCTGTACACTCTTCCCCTGAGCACGGACAGCTGCAGGTTTTTATATTGTGGCCGAAGGGTTAAGTAGCTGTTAATTATCATATTACCCCTCGGCCACAGTCTGCACGAGTTTAGTAAGGATGCGTGACTGTCAGCTAGTTAAATAATCAGTAGCTGATCAGCCACGCATCCTCACAAGGTTTTTAAAATATAAAAACAATAACAAATACGCTGCGCTTTTATCCTCGCTGCAAACAATAATACAAATAATAATAAACAGTGCACATATAAATATAGGGGCGGGGCACAGAAGGTAAAATACTTTAGAAGATGCAAAATAAAAAAACTAAAGAAACATCCCATAATGAAATCTGTTTTTTCTATTAAATACCTCATTGGCTCTTTTAAATGAATTGGGTGTTATTAATAAACAAAAAACAATAGAATGTTGTACAAAATGTATGGACTGCTGCTTGCACAGGCTGCATTTAAATTTGCTAGGCAAATTGGTTTGGTGGTTATTTACATGTTGAGAACCCCCCCGCCACCACCAAAAAAAAAAAAGCCCCTTGATGAATCTGGATCATTGTATCATGAAGTAACTGTAAATAATACATGTATTAGAATGAATAAATAAATAAATAAATAAATAAATAAATAAACACTGTTTTGTAATGCAGTTTCTAAACCTTTGTTTAGATGGAACTAAATAATTCAAAGTTTTTAAAACAGTATACCTATGTCATCTCTTAAAAGGAGAAAACCTTTTGGAAGGCCACCAAGAAAAACACCTGTATTTTCTCCAATAATGGTGCTACCGCTTGTTGCGGACACAGTACCTATTATGGAAACAAAAGAATATAAAAATATCAATAGGTTAGATAAACTTTAATACACATAGTCATTGTTTTTTGTTGTTTGTTTCTTAGTTTTAGTTGGGTGTTCTAAATGTAAACCATTGAGTTCACATCATAAAACCACCAAAAATTCAGCACAATTATCACTTACTTGAGAAAACCAGTACTAAATTGCTAGGTGTCCAGGTCAGGATTGAGGTATGTTTGCAAAGCAATGAGGAGAAGTTCTTGTGGTGCCTGCCAGCACCGTGCATGACTGTGACCACTATCATTGTACTGTATGTATAATTGACAGATCTGCTGCTCCTACATACTGTAAATAAATCTCTCTTAATTGAATGCAAGTTTAACAAAAAAGAAGCACGATCTCTTCATTATTCTAATCACACAATGCATGGCAAAGATTAACCTTGATAATTCCTTTGCTTGGAATTTGTGAACCAGGGTTTAAAGAAATTGACAGAAAAGAAACAGTCACAAGCAAGCCTGTGGAATTATGTGTTCACAGTGTGAAGGTGCTATTTAACCATTACCTCTGTATTGATTATCCACAATGATTGTTCCCACGGCCTGGTTTCTCTTAGCAATCACATGGTGCCACTGATTGTCATTATACAATTTTCCTCCATCGTTAAGGGGGCTGACTGCCACAGCAGATGCCTATTTAAAATGAATGAGGTTATTTTAATAATTGTGTAAATACAGTACATTATTAATTCATTCAACCTAAAATGCAACTTAGTAAAAACAGTCAAATAGAATCTGCTAATGTACCGGTAATGGCTACTGTAGTATGTTTTATTTTATGTATTTATGTATGTATTTGTTTTTATACAGTACTGTATATATATTTCAGGATTAAACGGATACTTTGTGTCATATACCTTTTGCATTACTAACCATGCTTACCAACTATTTTAACATAAAATAAAATACAAAAATTCAACCACTTGGGGTGTAGATTTTTGCCCCCTCATTTTTGCTGGAATAGTTCGTAAGCATGTAGGATAATAGTGAAGACACTATTCAACCTGGGTTAAGTCGACTTGTGGATAACTCGACACCTTTGCTTAATTCGACAGTCAGACTTGGTCCCGGATTTTCTCTATATAAAATATATGCATCCTGCCTCTTTTAATTTTTTAATTCGACACCACACTTTACTCATAACTCGACACTTATTACTGGTACCGAAGGGATAAAAACTATTAAAAAGACTAGTGGATAACTCACACTGTTGTTTCATGTGACTGATTGACTGGTAACAGATCGTTCATTCATTCATTCGCAACTACCAAGTGCAGCTGGTTACAGTATTAGTTCACAATGAGTGAGAAACGAAAAATGAGTTTTCTTTCTCAGGTTATTCGGGATAACAAGCTTGTCAGCAGAGCTTTCAAAGCATGTGTTTTTTTGCATGCAAAACAATCAACAATGCTTGATTTCTGTGTGAAACTGTAAGTTGTTTATTATTGTTTTTGTTCACCGACTTAATTCTATATAATGTACATTTGTTAACTTTTGCTATTTAAGCCATCAAATTAGACAGTACCGAGTTTGTGCAGTACTGTAGACTGTAACTGATTCATTCACTGCAGTTCTTTCAACCGTTTTCATAAGGACATTTAACTAAAAATAAACTTGTAAATACTATAATATTGTAAACGTGTGAGTTCTGTTACTTATATGCATGTTAATGTCATGGCTCATGTGCACCTGTGGTTAACTCGACACCTTGGATAAGTTAACACTAAATGGCATCCCTATGGGATGTCAAGTTAACCGAGGTTGACTGTATTTTAAACAAATAAGAACATTTAAAATTTTAGATTATGTAAATGTGCAATACAATCTGACCAATCCAATATACAGTTCAGAATATAGCAATAGTTTGTAAAATAGAAAGATCTGTATAGATAAAAAATGCCCAAAGAACTGTGATAAAACAAAGTATATGTATCATGTAAAACCTAGAAATAATACCTACAGTATATACCGTATTACTTCAATTTGGCGCTGCGGCTTTTATTTTAAATTGATCAAAATGACTGCGGCTCTTAAACGAGGGAAGCGATTATACGAGGGCGGCCTTTATTAATAATACTATGCTTTACAAACACTGCAATATTTTATTAAATGATTTAAGGCATTTTAGAAATGACGCCATGAGAGGCTCCGTTCTGCAGCACTATACACAGTTATCGACAGTTAACGAGAGCCCATTAGGTGGGAGTTGGGAGGTCAGGGGAGTACTGCACCAGCGAATCAGGAGTGTGTATTGGTTGCTATGGGGCGGGACAAGAAGTGGCAAGAGATGCAGTTGTTTTTCTTAATGAAAAATATTACCTATGAATATCGGTTTGATTTCTGTTAAAACTAAAATATATTCTACTCGGTTATTTTTTTTTTTCTCACTGTAATTTACCTGCTTGTTTGTAATTTCTCTGTAAGAGAAACTGAAACTAAATCTTCTCATAGATAGTAAGCAAGTTTTTTTTTTCTTCTTTTTTTTAATATATATATATATATATATATATATATATATATATATATATATATATATATATAATTGTACAGGACTGAGTAAAATTCCAATTGAATAAAAAACAAAACAACTAAACCCCCTACAATAAGATATCTTCAGCCAGCTTTCGGATAGCGTTTAGAGTGACCGGCAAAGCTCTAAGTTCCTCTGAGTTTTAGTTTTCACCATCCAAGCCGACGACAAGGTAAACAGACAGCCCTTGTTTTATCCTCTGCTGTGTTGGCACTGAACTCTGCTGGAAAAAAAGGGACGTGAAGGACTGCTGTGCTGTAGTTAGTTAGTCGGGACTGTACTATAAAATAACATTTGCTTACTAAGGTGGGTGTACATTAGTTTGTATTACATGCTGGATTGAGGTTGCAGTCTCTTCGGGGGTGTCATGTACATAGGCAGAGTTGCGCGTTTCTTTCTTTATTTTTTGAGCAGGGGTAAAAAGAATAACCTTTACGGCTCTTTATTGAGAGCGCCGTTTATTCGAGGGCGGCGTCTATTAAAAAGCTGATATCTGAGTGAGGCGTTAATTCGAGGGTGGCGTTAATTCGAAGTAATACGGTAAATGTTAATCATAGAACATTTTACAAAATTTTGTTTGCACTTATATGCACCTGAGTGTCTCTAATGGAGAACATATGCATTATGACAAAACAATTGATTCTTTAAGATGAAATACAACAGGGGAAAAAAATTCATTATTTGACACCTATGGTCATAACAAGATATAGATCTGCAATACCCTTCCAGTGGTGATGCAATAAATCTGTACACACTAGTGTCCATGAGACCACCAACTCATTCGTTTCCAATAGTGTACTGTCAAGTTTCACTGTTTTAATATTTTACAAACACACATTACATTAGACTAGTTCAATAATTAAAACTAAAAGTGGTGTCATGCCCAATTAATGTCCCCTGGTAGCATGCCCATTAGTTTTCCCATTAGCGAATTCAACAATACTAATGGGATTACTACCACAGGATGCTAATTGGGCGTGACACAGGAAACTGGTCTGTTTTCCTGCACACCCTTTCTAATGATGAATTTAATGAGAATTATATTAAATGCTGTCTCATGAAAGGATTTCGTTATTATTAAAATTGTCACAAATGATGCTGCATTGCAAACACTCTCCGTATTGCTGCTTATACTATGTCCATGGCAGCTGACTGCGACAGCATGATAAGTAACACATGCACACCAGTCAGCTTAGTATATTACAGATGATAGCCTTATGTACCAGAGACCACTTTGGACAAGTGCTCTTTATCCTGCCATCTGATAAGCCTTTGAATATTTTCATCCAAATCTTTCACACCAAAATAGACATGACTTGATAAAAAAAAAAATACTATATGTATTCTAAGTCGATGTCTTTTATTCCATTAAAGGTAACTAGAATATTCAAGTTCTGGGAAAAATATAAAAAAAGGTCTCTGGCCCTCATTTTATACACTGTATAGCTCAGCTTTTAGAATAATTAAAATGGCCTAAAATTATTAAACAGATGGTACTGTGGTTAAAAGCTTTTTTGGGTAGTGGCAAAGGTGATGTAATATTTAAAAAGAGCCATGATGCTGGGATTTTTGTTAAGTCATCTAGTCTTATTAGGGAAAACCTTCTCACATACATGAAAAAAAAAGAAATGCTTTTTAGAAATGTCACATTAAACAGGTGGGTTGAAATGAAATGAAAATACATGATTATATTTGCACCAGTTCCCATAAAATCTGATTGTGACCCGACTGGTTTTTCAAAACCTGTAACCTGGATAAAAATGATCTGGGTTTTGTAATCCTACATTTTGTGATTTTGTAATTGTCTGCTGTGTCAACGCTCAGGGGTTGTGAAGTTGTCGTTAAGGCAAAGTGTAGGGGGTTGGGGTTGGAGGGGTTGGGGGGGTTGGAGGGGTTGGAGGGGTTGGAGGGGTTGGGGGGGTTGGAGGGGTTGGAGGGGTTGGAGGGGTTGGGGGGGTTGGAGGGGTTGGGGGGGTTGGAGGGGTTGGAGGGGTTGGGGGGGTTGGGGGGGTTGGAGGGGTTGGAGGGGTTGGGGGGGTTGGAGGGGTTAGGGGGGTTGGAGGGGTTGGGGGGGTTGGAGGTGTTGGGGGGGTTGGAGGGGTTGGGGGGGTTGGAGGGGTTGGAGGGGTTAGGGGGGTTGGAGGGGTTGGGGGGGTTGGAGGGGTTGGAGGGGTTGGGGGGGTTGGGGGGGGTTGGAGGGGTTGGGGGGGTTGGGGGGGTTGGAGGGGTTGGAGGGGTTAGGGGGGTTGGAGGGGTTGGGGGGGTTGGGGGGGTTGGAGGGGTTGGGGGGGTTGGAGGGGTTGGAGGGGTTGGGGGGGTTGGGGGGGTTGGAGGGGTTGGAGGGGTTAGGGGGGTTGGAGGGGTTGGGGGGGTTGGAGGGGTTGGAGGGGTTGGGGGGGTTGGAGGGGTTGGAGGGGTTAGGGGGGTGGGTAATGGGGGTTGGGGCTGGGGTGGGGGTTGACTCAAGCAGGGGGGAAATTACAGGCATTATTGCAGAAGGAATATTTTTAACATTACGTAGATAGATTCTGTTTACCATTAGGCATGCTTAAAATTCAAAGGTAGAGCACAGCACACAGTCATGATAAAGAATCAAGAAGTGCAGTTAACATATTTATTGACTGGTGAAATGCAATTCAAAAGCTGCTGCAGTATGTCCACTATTTTGCTATTTAAAATCTTTTCACAAAACAAACATTAAACATTAAAGCTAGTGCAAAACCACATCATGAAAAAACACATTTGTAGGTGAAAAGCGCTAAAAATAAATAAAATTCGCTACATTTTAAAAATATATAAACACGTGAAATTTTCAGAGCACTAAAATAAAGAACTTTACATAATCTCTGCAAGTAAGAAATTGCAGTGTCCAGTGTAAAAACACTTACTAAAACATTGAAAGTAGCACTACAGCGTTAAAATGTTAAATACAAAAAAATTGTGCCTTGCAGTGTTTAAAATAAATCTAAAATATTGTGTAGTGTAAGCTTAGTCTGTATCATCTGATCCAAAACCAGCGAACTCCACACCTGCACTATCTGAACCGAAGATAACCCTAACCCTAACCCTGAATCATTAATGCACAGAGCAACTACTTCTAGGCAGTTGTTTTCTATTCACGTGAGCAGCAATATTTCCCCTCAAGTATTATTGCACATGATTATTAAAAACCGGAAATGAAATGAAAATTTGACTTTCAGCTAAAAGTTGGGGTGGGGCGATCGTTCAAACTGGGGCGCTGACTCGACAGAATCCAGTATTTGTAATCTGGATAAATGTAATCCAGCCATGACATTTTCTGAAAAAACTGATCAAAACAATCCAGATAAGAACATAAGAACATAAGAAAGTTTACAAACCAGAGGAGGCCATTCGGCCCATCTTGCTTGTTTGGTTGTTAGTAGCTTATTGATCCCAGAATCTCATCAAGCAGCTTCTTGAAGGATCCCAGGGTGTCAGCTTCAACAACGTTACTGGGGAGTTGGTTCCAGACCCTCACAATTCTCTGTGTAAAAAAGTGCCTCCTATTTTCTGTTCTGAATGCCCCTTTATCTAATCTCCATTTGTGACCCCTGGTCCTTGTTTCTTTTTTCAGGTCGAAAAAGTCCCCTGGGTCGACATTGTCAATACCTTTTAGAATTTTGAATGCTTGAATCAGAATCAGATCTTCTTTGTTCAAGACTGAAAAGGATTCAATTATTTTAGCCTGTCTGCATACGACATGCCTTTTAAACCCAGGATTTCTGAGTCAACATAAACTCCTAGGTCTTTTTCATAGATTCCTTCTTCAATTTCAGTATCTCCCATATGATATTTATAATGCACATTTGTATTGCCTGCGTGCAGTACCTTACACTTTTCTCTATTAAATGTAATTTGCCATGTGTCTGCCCAGTTCTGAATGCTGCTGTAACAGTGTTTGCCACTCCTCCTATTTTTGTGTCGTCTGCAAATTTATTTTGTTTACCATACCAGAATCTTAATCATTAATGTATATTAGAAATAGCAGAGGACCTAAATACTGATCCCTGTGGTACACCACCGGTTATTTCTCTCCATTTTGAGGTTTCTCCTCTAATCAGTACTTTCTGTTTTCTACATGTTAACCACTCCCTAATCCATGTGCATGCATTTCCTTGAATCCCTACTGCTTTCAGTTTGAGAATTAATCTTTTATGCAGGACTTTGTCAAAAGCTTTCTGGAAATCTAAATAAACTATGTCGTATGCTTTGCAATTATCCATTGTCGATGTTGCATCCTCAAAAAAATCAAGCAGGTTAGTTAGACACAATCTCCCTTTTCTAAATCCATGCTGACTGTCTCTCAGGATACTGTTACCATATAGGTAATTTTCCATTTTGGATCTTATTATAGTTTCCATAAGTTTACATATAATAGAAGTCAGGCTTATTGGTCTGTAGTTACCTGGTTCGGTTTTGTCTCCTTTTTTGTGGACAAAAGTAATCTCGATCACAAAATCCGGATCACGTTTATCCAGATTACAAGTTTTGAAAAACTTTCATGTATTTCATGTATTTACTCATATGCAGATTCTGAATTAGATGCTAATGATATATCAATATGTAAACATACATTTTACAGGTTAAATGTTTACTGAAGTAGCAGAAAGAATCTGATATCCCTCATACTAGTTTAATATGGTCATTTTGCTTGTAATATGCATTTGCTATGTTACAATGGACCTTGCTTGGTTGTGCTTAACCAAACTTGCCAGCATATGCTTTTACTATGTTATGTTGTATTGCAGAAACTTTTATACAGTATAAGTTATATTATTGTTAGACTTGAATATATGAACTGTACTGATAAGAATACAATTATCCTACTAAGGATAACTACCTTTAATATCGTAATCTTCAACCACCTTGCCATTCTTATTTATTTATTTCTTAGCAGGCGCCCTTATCCAGGGCGACTTACAATTGTTACAAGATATCACATTATTTTTAATCAGTTCTAAATATGAACTTCATTTTTACATTTACTATAACAAATTAACTTAAAAAAATAAGGAAAACTTTCCACTAATGAAACAACCTCAACCGTATTTAGATTCTATTGGATTTTAGTGCATAACTCCAGTTTTAATTAGAGAGAGTCCTTTTATTGGACACTTATTAAAAGTAAAAATGTACACTCTAAGTAGGTATATCCCATTTTCTGTAGGCATAGAAAACCCCTGAGTGAAAGCCCTTGAGTTGCATGACCATATTTGTGGGCCCAGGGCCAGATATGTGTTATTTCTAAATGGTAGAATCTACCATACCTGTGGGTCAAAAAGAAAGTAGGGACGTCCATTGTGTATCTGCAAGGCTATATACTCCTCCTGAGACCCAGCTGATACAGCAAATAGAATCAACCCTTCATGCTCCCTGGTTCTGAAGCTCAGTTTAATACCTGTAGTGGAGACAACAATCATACAGAGTATACCGTTAATTAGACACATCATGAATATCAATTAGATTACAGATGCAGCAATTTTAATTGAAATGGCATTTATATACACTGCTGTGCAAAAGTCTTAGACATGTTGCATTTTTCTACTGTGATGCATTATGAGCATCAACAATTTACTCAAAGCCTCCACAAGTGTTTTCTACTTTTATAACAACCTTGACTTTATCTGTAATCAAGATTAGCTCGAGCAAAAACCTTTTGTCTCACAAACGCAACATGTTGTCCAGTTTCAACACCCAGCCGACACTTATGCCTAAAAAACTTGTATAAAGTCAATAAGAAGAAAGCCAAATTTGACTTGGCTCTGGTAAAATCTTATCTAACTGAGATCGGAGAGCACATAAATCAGCCCGCTGTTGTGGAAGCCTACTCTCATTCCATGAGTTGCTTTCAAAGGGCAGGGCCATCCCCAGAGGCTCTGGTCAGATGTTAAGGCTGGGTACTGTTGCCTAATAAAGAGTTACATTTCTTTGAGCTATGTGCCTTGGCTTTTCTTTATAGATCCAGTAGGTGGCATCTTTTAAAAGATTGCTACAATTCAACACTTGTTATTGTCATTTATGTATTACGAAAAGAGACGGAAGTGAGTATTAACCGCCAAATGTACTATATATATATATATATATATATATATATATATATATATATATATATATATATATACTGTATATAGTTCTTTCTGTTTCAAAATGCTGTATCTGCGTCTTTCTAGTGCCGAATTTTTCAGCAGTTTATCTGGCACTTACTGTCTTTTTTCTCTTCCTTTACAAGAGAGCGCTGTTGTTTTATTGATTACAGATAAAAGACCGCTAAAATGGTTACCGTATTCCTTTCAATTTAGGACGTACCATTTAAAACCGTATTTTTCTTATAACAATAGCCCTGTGTAAGGGTGCTTAATACAGGTTTGAGTCCGTTGCTGGGTAAGAGAATTGTGGTCGCTGGTCGCGTTAGACAGTGGCTTAATACAGTTAAATAAAGCACAAATATCATTGGGAGGAATTTAAAAGTGGTCACTTGGACCAGGTGGTCACTAAATAAAGGTGGTCGCATGAGCAGGTTTGACACAGATGACTATATGAAATCTGTAGAATGTGAATTAAATAATATGGATACATATGAAGAAGTTAAATGCAATAAGATCAATGAATCTGTAAAAGAGGTTAAGGAAATTACAGAAAGACTATACCATAAAGGCATTATATCAAAAGAATAAAATGCACAAAGAAAATCACCCTATGCAAATGATAGTCAGCATGATTGATAATCCAACAACATAATAGCTGAAATAGCAGAAAAACAACTTGTCACACGTTGAAATTACTAAGCTATGTTAAGGATACAACTCAATTTTTAAAAAGACTTGAGCAACTAAAACACAACCTTCCAGTGAATACAATTTTATTTTGCATGGATGTAAAATCCTTGTGCCCTAGTGTCCCTCGTAAAGAAACTTTAGAAGCTTGTCAAAAACCACTAGATATTAGACTAGATAAATCAATACCAATAGCAAAGGTGCTGAACATGATCAATGTAGTTTTAGAAAACAGTTATTTACATTTGTTGATAAGAATTACAAACAAAACGATGGTACTGCAATGGGATCTAAATTAGGAATGCATTTTGCCAGTACATACATGGGGAAATGGGAAGAACAATTACTTAGAAAATCAGAAAGAGAACCTTTAGAATACATTCAGTTTGTAGATGATTAAAAAGAGATGATCTACTAGATTAGAAAAACAGCTCTTTATTTGTGCTACTAATAATAGTAACTGACCCTACACAACGATGTGTATGGCACAGTTAAAACCCACGGGGGTCAGTCCTGAAATAATAATAACACTAACTAATATACACACACGATCACAAGTCCAATAGTGTACCTTGTCTTCTGGTCAAAAGGTCAGACTGCTACATTTTGGTTGTACTGCTGCTTTGTCGGTGTTGAGCCGATTTTAGATTGTCCTGGGCCAAACGATTGACTAAATCCAGGCGATCTCTGAGTAGGAGCACATGCTGCACTACATTTTTTGGACGAGCCTTTGTGCTCTTCCCACCCCTCTCTCAACAGATTGAGGATGCCGCAAGGCTGTCGGCCGTACAAAAGCTCAAAGGGGGAGAAACCTGTCAAACTCTGCGGCACCTCTCTCACTGCAAAAAGGAGGTAGGGAAGAAGTGTTGCCCAATGTTTTTGCTCTTGGTTCACAAACCGTCTCAGCATCTGCTTTAGGGTCTGATTAAAACATTCCACCAAACCAACTGTCTGTGGATAATAAACAGATGTCCGGATGGGACGTATTTTTAATATTTTATATACTGGCTGTAACATCTGAGACAAGAAGTTAGTTCTATGATCAGTCAATATCTCTTTGGGGATCCCTACTCTAGACATAATCTGCAGTAATTCCTTGGCTATTGCAGCTGCACTAGTAGTAATCTACCACTAATAATATATGCTTATACCTGGAATCAGAAGGTAGCAAAGGTCCTACAATGTCCATTGCAATATGTTCAAAGGGAGAGAAAATGATTGGCAGTGGGACCAAAGGGGTGGGGCACACCACATTTATATGTGCTGCAAATAATAGCAACTGGCTCTACACAACGATGTGTATGGCACCGTTAAAACCCACGGGGGTCAGTCCCGAAATAATAATAACACAAATAAAGACACACACTTTATACACACACGGTCACCAAGTCCAATAGTGAGTGCTCGTAGTGCAAGTGGTGAATTATACAGCAGGTAGTGAAACAGTAGTGCATTGGTATAGTCCGGGTTTGGTGATGACTTTTAGCGACAGCTCCCAGATAGTTTAGCCGTCTAACAACGACAAATAAAATTATTAACCCTTTGCGGTCCTATGTAGGACCACGTCCGACATTACAATTTTCCCTTTCCGGTCAAAAAGATGTAAAACACAGGTCTCTAGTCGTTTTTTCTCAGGAAAAAGCCAACAAAACCATTTTTCAATGGCCAAGTGAGACCGATAGGAGCCGAGAGAAGCCGGAAAAGGGGGGGGGGGGGGGCGTGGGGGGCGGATCTGAGCAATATATATAGCCCCGGCACCACAGAAATAACACAGACATAAACAAACAAGATAGCTGCTTCCCAGCGCTCAAAGAATATCACAGACATTTGCAGAGCTTTTTGAGATGTTATAGTAATAAAATAACGACTTGGATCGCATTATTGAGGAGTTTGGTGATAAAACGAGTGATCAGGAGATGATTTATCGGTATACATGACTATGAAGAGGTATGTGAAAAATACAACGAACAAGGGGTGGGGTGGGGTGAGGTGGGGTGGGGCTGGAGATGCAATACTGAGTGTCCTGTTGATATGCAGTGCCTTTTAAACCTGTTTTACTGTGAAAAAAAATACTTTTAAACAGCGCGTCTAAAATAAACTGCGCATGTGAAAATAAATTGGACTTGATGCGCCTGAGACGCGCTGAATAAATGGACTGCAAAGGGTTAATAGACAGACAAAAACAACACCAAAACACTCACGGTTAAATCACAGTTCTCCTTTTCAGGTCCTATCGTAACTATAACAAAAGTAACAGATTACTTCGCCACATCCCGATATACCTTCAGTCACGCCCCCCCTTCAGTACTGAGTGCAATCACGTATCCCCCAATCCATGACTGACACATCGCCTACCGTGTTAAGACTAACTCATGACTGACCCTGGAATGAACTGCAAAACCATCCAGTCCGGGGCACACTGTTCCTGTTATACTGCGCCCTCACAGGTCAGGAGGGAGATTGTTGACTAGGATTCATTCACTCTCTGTCACAGGCACTTTTAGCAATAATATCCTCTTTTAAAAAATTAGGATATTTGTCAGTGAGCTTTTGGCATGATTCTTTAGTGGTTTTTGACCATTCTTCAACGCAAAATTGTTCCAGTTCATTCAAATTCCGAGGACTTCTCCTGTGCACAGCCTTCTTCAACTCATACCAAAGATTCTCAATCGGATTTAGATCGGGACTTTGACTAGGCCATTCTAGAACCTTGATTTTATTCTTTAACCATTCTGAAGTAGATTTTGATGTTTGCTTTGGATTGTTGTTGTGTCGGAAAGTCCAGTTGCGCTTTTAAGTTTTGTAGCGGAGGGTTTCAGATGATTGGCCAATATCTTTTGGTATGCTATGGAATCAATTTTACCATGCATTGGAACTAAATTCCCTGTGCCATTAGAGGAAAAACAGCCCCACAGAAGGATATTACCACCTCCATGCTTGACAGTAGGTATGGTGTTCTTTTCTTTGTATGCCTCACAGACTTTCTCCAAATGTAACGACTATCAGCGTGACCAAATAGCCTGATTTTTGTTTCATCATTCCACAAAACCTTTGACCAGAACTCATATCCATCATTCAAATGTTGTTTTGCAAACTTTAAGCGATTGTCCTTGTGACGTTTTCCTAAGACTGGCTTTTTCCTTGGTCTGCAACCATGAAATACTCTACCTATGGTTGAAATGGAAACCCCAGTCCCACTTGCATCCAATTCACTTTGAATATCTTTGGCAGTCAATCTCGGATTGTTATTAACCTTCCTCACAATTCTTCTACTTGTTCTTGGTGAAAGAACCTTCTTTCTTCCAGACCGAGGGAGTGTTGTGACAGTATCGTGAGGCTTGATAATAGAAACAATAACTGAAATTGGGATACTCAAATGCTTGGCAATCTTCTTGTATCCTTCTCCAGCTTTATGACAATAAATAATTTTCTGTCTTTTTCCATTTCCATTTCCATTTCCATTAGGGTATGTAAACTTTTTACTACAACTGTATATATATACCGGCTAAGTTCACTATAACAAACCCTTCTTATAAAAAACACCCGTTTTTAGCGTTCCCAACAGCAAGAACCAATTTTTTCAATGCAAATTAGCCCTATTAGAACGATCATGTACAGGATCGACCCGGATACAACTGTTTTCTTTTAAACATACCTGTAGCAGGGAAATTGCCCTGCACAGGGGGAAATTAGTGTTGGTATAATTTATATGTGGAAACGGGTTTGTTTTGTGTGCTTTTTGGAGTTATGTTTGATCAAATGATTGTTTACAGACAGACGCTCGATTGAGACTTGCTGCCTGCCTGTCTTCTGTATGTGTCCTCTGTGTGTTACCATTGTTGGTGGTGTCACATGACCTGTTTGTTTACTTTCTGCTTTGTGTTTAAAAAATCCTGTGTACCTGTGCTGGTGTTTCAACTCCAACTCCTGCAATGCGGTTACCCACACATGTGACATGAGTACCTTGTCATAATACCGTTTAAATGTTGATCAATGTGAAGGAATCTTCATAAAAGTACAATATATTGATGTTCAATTCAAATTTGTCGTTTTGTCATTATTCTTATGCAGAAAAATGCCAAGCCCTATTATAGTGAACACCCTGATATAACGAACATTTCTCCAGTTCCCAGGGATATATATATATATATATATATATATATATCTTGTAACACAGCAGGGAGGGGGTTAATATCCTCCCTTCATAAAACATGTGCGTATGCACTTTTGGTTTAATTGTTTAATTATTTGTTAATTGTTTTATTATTAATTATCACCTGCACCTGGTAACTATTGTAAATTAATGCCAGGTGCAGGGTATTAAAAGATAGCAGTCAGTTTGCTAGCGACTGCTGAGTAGAAGGAGACAGAAGGTGTGCTCTGTTTCCGAGCAGTCAAAAGACAAGTAAGTGCTGTGATTTGTGTTTGTTTGGCAGGTAAACGGCTTAGCTAGTCAGGAACCTGCCGTGTAGTCAGTGCTCCAACAAGGAGCTAGGTGTTTATTTATGTTTGTGTTTTATTTATTAAAAATAGCGCAACCACGCTTAAAACTCCATTTCCTGTGTCCTGGTATTGCTTTCAAAGGGGCAAACGAACGACCGTGAGTGCCGTCCAGGTTACAATATATATATATATATATATATATATATATATATATATATATATATATATATATATATATATATATATATATATATTAGGGATGTCACGATATACTGGTTTTACAGTAAACCATGGTATAAGCTGCCACGGTTTTGAAACCACAATCCTTTTTCTATACTGTAATTACAGAGTTCACATGGTTTAAGGTGATATGGGCACGTTTTTGTATTCACCGATTCTCCATCGGTGAGCCACTGTGTTCATTAGAACTAACTAATGAACACAGACATCTCAAGTTCTGAAAACTGCCATGCATGAGATTATCCGAGTAGGCTATTAAATGTGACGTCATATTTAATATAAACCGCCCAACTAAACAATGATCGCTAGCAAACGTAATTGTCACTAAATGAAACACAAATATTTGAAAATATCAGCAAGAACAAGCACTGTAACTTTTCATCACTGCTTTCCCATTAATTTACCAAACCAAAGAAGTAACAGCAGCTACTATCTATCGTATCAGTCAAGAGAAACACATTAAGCACACACCAATGCAGATAATCAAAAAGTCTGTTTACTACTATATAACTAAGTCTAAGATGCTACAGGCATTTGCATTATTTTTTATTTTCTTTCCTTTGTGTTTGTTGCTGTCAAAATGCAGTCCAAACGAAAACCAAAAAAAAATTGCAGGCACCGTCTTCTCATCATTAAGTTTTGCACTCTGCTGAGAGATCAGTAGGCGGGCACTGCATGTTTTAAAACGCACTTGATTGGCTATTGCTAGGTAACAGTTTGCTTCTCTTAACTAACAGGATGCTGTCCAAACTGATAAATGTAGTCTTCTTGTTAAAAAAATTACTTGACCTCAGTGTATTTCTTTAAATAGCCATTTAAAAACGGATTACAAAAAAATGACATTATACCGCGGTACAACGATATTTTGTGACGGTTACTGCACCGTCAAAATTTGATACCGTGACATCCCTAATATATATGCACATATTTAAAGCAACTAGGTATATCAAGTAAATGGTACAGTACATACCCCATGTCAGGTAAAGAAACACCACATTAGTGATCAATGCTGTGAAAGTAGGTCACCATCACTTACACCCACAGCATGTGAAATCTTTTAAAAAAAGTTCTCAAGGTTCAGCCCATTCGGACAAGCTGTCAATCAAGCGCCTGTACTGTGAAAAGGCAGGTTCATATGATCTGTATTAAAATAATGTGGAATAATGTATTGTAAAGAGGCATTATAATGTTTCACCAAATGTAATGACTTACAATGTACTAACATTGTCCATGTCTGTTGTAGCATATTTTCTTTTCTTTTTAGAGTTAATTACTTAATACTGGGTAGTAGTGTGGAGTAGTGGTTAGGGCTCTGGACTCTTGACGGGAGGGTCGTGGGTTCAATCCCCGGTGGGGGACACTGCTGCTGTACCCTTGGAGCAAGGTATTTTACCTAGGTTGCTCCAATAAAAACCCAACTGTATAAATGGGTAATTGTATGTAAAAATAATGTGATATCCTGTAACAATTGTAAGTCGCCCTGGATAAGGGCGTCTGTTAAAAAATAAATAATAATAATCCCTCTAATCATGTTCAGTGGTTTCTCTTGTACTCTTAATGATGGACCCAACAAAGAACCTGTAAAAAGCCAATCTGATCATGATTAGAGGTAGACCCAGAACACTTATAAACACACATCATGCTGTAGTAATGATGTGCTATACAGAAATTTAAAAAAAAATAATTAAAAAAGCAAATAAAATTGACTTGGGGCAAACTTTGATGTAACAACAAATCTCTTGAACAAGAAGAATACTGGTAAGCAATCAACTCAAAGCCTATAATGATACAAATCTAAAAACATGTTAAAATATGCACCTGAAATGAATATCATTTACAAGCATATAAGAAAATTAGAACTGATGGTAAGAATATCCATTTGACTGATCGTAAGATTGCACTGTTAAATATTTCTGCACTACTCACCAATGAATTCCTAATGGTAGTAAAACCCTAAGTATGGTGTGCAGCAGACAGCAGACCAGTAAATTCATTATGGAAATTATTAGGAAAATTTATAGTGCAAAATGGCAAAGTGAATGGAAGGACTCTGTCAATAATGCTTTAAAGTAACTCCTGTAACATGTCATTTAAAAACAAGAATTTAGATATAGCTTTGCCTAAGGGTATACTCTATGGCTAGTGGAAGACTGAACGGAGGCCATATAGACACATTTTATGTATTTCTAAACAAACCATACACAACTGACATAGTGTTAGTCAAAGGCTGGCATTATATTACATTATATTAGTGATTCCAAAAGCATTTTACATAGTGGGCTATGAAGTGATCAACACAAACCTTCCATTACAGATAAACTGACAGTAAATATCACGTCATTAAAGAAGATGGTTATAAAATCACGTGTGGAGTTAAAACAGTAAACATGGTGAAAGAGATTTGGTTGCAACCTCTACTGTGGCCCATAGGGTATGTTGTTTTCCACTGTTCAGATGCTTTCTGTTAAACGTGATTTCCATTTGCTCCAATTAAGGCATCCTTTTTTGGAAGGTTTTAAACAGCTGATAGGAGTATGATCACTGCAAAGACCTCATGGCATTCTTGATTCCAGCAGTAAGCTGTATTGCCTTTTGTTCATTACAAATATACAAGGCTTAATTCCACTAGACAGGACTAACTTGTTAGTGCACTATGAGCTACTATTTATACAGCGCAAATGCTAATTAATGCAACTTTACATTAATCAGGGGGGCACAAGGCCTCACTATGGGCCACAGTGGAAGTTGTGGCAACCCTATTAAACTAATTTCAGTGCTCTGTGACAAACTTTTTCTCCAGCATTGCTGGTTTTAGTCTCCAAACGAATATAATGAATAGTCACTGGAACAATTTGCATAAAATCCACATATTTCACCCCAGGTTTTTTCTTTTTCCTAGAGAAATAGTTTAACAAAAATACCTCACCCATATTATTAATGACAAGAGTAAGCATAAACATAGTCTGTTAAGAAACTTATGTTATACAGAACAATATACCATATCCTAAAGTGTAACTTACTTCTTACAAACCCGAATCAGAGTCTACTGTATAAAGTGTTGCTACATCACTGGCAGTTTATTTTTTGACAACAAAGAAAAAAGGATGTATTTTTAAGACATTGATCTTTTTCTGTCATTTGACTGATTTGATGTTTTATTACTTTTTTGTAACCCTGTTATTGGCGCCATAAGTAAAACAAACAGGCCAGTTTGGCTTTAATCTTCTTAGAACATAACCTGAATAACTTCAGTCATGTTTGCATTAATGCTGCATTAATCATGTTGTTGTGTATTAATGAGTTTCCAGGCTATGCTAATTACTGTCATAGATTCTGCAGCAGCCCATTAAATATACAAATTACAGAATTAAAGAGCCAGAGCTTTTCATGATTAATCTTTAAATGGGGAAAAACTAATGATGTCTGTACAAAGTTTCCCTCTACTTTGTCGGCTGACTGAACCCATTTGACAATCAATCAAATTAATTAAGGAATAAAATGTGTATCGTTTAACATTTGGTGTGGCAACATTATACAGTCACTTGCAAGAATATTTCTTTCTACTTTCATTCCATGATTTTATATAGTTTAGGGTTTATGGTCTACCATAGGATTCCCATCTCTCATCATTCTGAATTCAGATGGACATTGTTGATTGGGGGAATCAGCACAGATAAATAGGCATCACCAAGAGCCATATTTATTGTGTTAGTTCCACAGTAAATGCATTATGGTCTTACACGTTGCCTGGCTAATGCTTCATGAATACTGCCCTATCTCCCCAGAATGAATTGCAACAGACTGCTATTTGATCTCTACTTTTTTAAATAAGCTGTGTACAGTAGTTCCATGAAACACAAAAGTTCACACATATGATGTGTTATTCTACTTGTACTTGATTCTGCTCCACCTTTCTCAGTTCATGACCATTTATAATCACACCAGGACCAAGGACAAGCACGTGCGGCGACTGCTACCATTGATCAATTAGCGGAGAGCTGAATTCAAGTTAAGGTTTGATTTATAAAGATGTATCCTTTTGTCATTATTTAAGGAAAACTGGAAAGTGCTCTACTAAATGTTAATAGAGGCTATTTAAAACAATGGTTTTAGACATGCACACATATATAACTCAATTTTCTAATTTTATGCAGAAAGAAAAACAAAGCACATACATCACACATCTTGGGATATATATAATTTTTTTTCTCACATGCACATGATTTTTTTATTAAAATAAGTGTGCAGTATTTGCTTGAAACAAAGGTCATTTTTATATATATATATATATATATATATATATATATATATATATATATATATATATATATATATATATATAGTAGTGTGCCATTTTTTTCCACTACAAGACACTCTTTCACTCTCTAAATGTATAATATATTTTAATTGATTCTCTCATTCCCTTATTTATATGCATTTCTTTTTTAAAACATTTTTTCTTATGTAACTTGGTAATCACAAAAATTTGCAAAAACATTAATCAAAAATCATTTAAAGTAGCTGTACAATTTATTATGGGAACTGAGCCATTCAATACTACATTGTGTCTCAAATGCTGATTATTGGCATGAATAATTTCATAAACAATTTTAATTGTAACAAATGGATGAATATCATTAGGCTTAAAACTCCAGTACCCTACAGTTTCTACTTGTCTAATGCCAGTGAGAATTGACTATGCACAATGAATCTACAGTAGTAGATACATCAACGGCTATACTGTGTGTGTGTGTGTATCTCTCTCTCTCTAGAGAGAGAGAGAGAGAGAGAGAATAATAGATGGGCTTCAGTGAGTTACAGGAAAATAATTCCATCTAGGGTTTATGTGACGTCATAAAATACGAGACCACCTATTATTTTTTATAATACATGGATATTAGTATCTGTAATAAAAAAGACAATACACAGGTGTTACGGTTCAAATTGCAACTAAATAATAATAATGAATAATAATAACATAAATTAAGTCAATATTAACGAATCTTAAATATAATTATTTTTGATAATTTGATAATTGAGTCAAATGTGGTTTGAAGGTCAAGTATAATCCTCTAGACAAATATGCCATCTTGATGTCACTACTGTGGTATTATGACTTTTTTTCGAATGGCTCAGGATGTAAATATAGCCTTCATCCATGTATTAAATATATATATAAGTATTGGGACAGTGAAGTCAAAATTGCTATTTTTGCTGTACACTCAAGCAATAAGAAAATACGATTAAAAGATGAATATGAGGCAAAAGTACAGAATGTCACCTTTTATTTCTGGCTGTTTCAACACATATATGTTTTACCAACTAAGAATAACAGCACTCCCCCCCCAGCCCCCCCCTTTTTATGTGAGCATAAGTATTGGGACATGGCTCACAGGTGTTTCTAATTGATCAGGTGTTTCCTATTGCATTGATTGTTCACACATAAAAGAGCTGTGAATGTGTAGTCTCAGTTCTATCCTTTGCTTTTGCCTTTGGAGTCTGCGTTTGGTGTCAGTAGGCATAATCCAACATGAAGACTAGGGAGCAGTCTATGAAAGAAAAGCAAGCGATTTGGATGCTAAAAGAAAAGAGGAACTCAATTAGCACCATAGCACAAAAGTTGGGCATAGCCAAATCAACAGTTTGGAATGTCCTGAAAAAAAAAGAAACCACCGGTGTCTTCAGCAATCTACAACGACCAGGTCGACCAAGGAAAACAACAGCAGTTGACAGAAATGTGACCAGAGCTGTGAAAAACAACCCTAAAATAAGTGTCGGTGAAATCACCAACAACCGCCAGAATGCTGGGGTGAAAGTGTCACAATCTACTGTTCACAGAAGACTTCGGCAGCAGAATTACAAAGGCTACACTGCAAGATGCAAACCTCTGATCAGCACCAAAAACAGAAAGGCCAGATTAGAATTTGCTAAAAAGTACAGAGATGGGCCAGTAGAGTTTTGGAACAGTTTTATGGACAGATGAGACGAAGATTAACCTTTATCAAAGTGATGGGAAGACAAAAGTGTCGAGAAAAAAAGGAACTGCAGATGATCCAAAGCATACCACCTCATCTGTGAAGCATGGTGGAGGTAGTGTCATGGCATGGGCATGCATGGCTGCCTCTGGAACGGGCTCACTCATCTTTATTGATGATGTAATGAATGATGGCAGCAGCAGAATGACTTCAGAAGTGTACAGAAGCATCTTGGCTACCAATGTACAAGAAAATGTCACCAGACTCATTGGGCGGCGCTTCACAATGCAACAGGACAATGACCCAAAACACACTGCCAACGCAACCAAGGAGTTCATCAGGGGAAAAAAGTGGAAAGTTTTAGAATGGCCAAGTCAATCTCCTGATTTTAAATCCGACTGAACATCCATTTCACTTACTGAAGAGGAGACAGAAGTCAGAAACTCCCCAAAACAAGCAACAGCTGAAAATGGCTGCAGTAAAGGCTTGGCAAAGCATCTCAAAGGACGATACCAAGAGATTGGTGACGTCAATGGGTTGCAGACTCACTGCTGTTATTGCATGCAAGGGATTTGCGACTAAATACTAGCTTTTATACTTCTCATATTTGCTTTAAGTTGAATTGTCCCAATACTTATGCTCACATAAAATGGGGGGATGGAACTCTAAAAGTGCTGTTATCCTTAGTTGGTAAAACATTTATGTCTTGAAACCACCAGAAATAAAAGGTGACATTCTGTACTTTTGCCTCATATTAATCTTTTACTCGTATTTTCATATTGCTTGAGTGTACAGCAAAAATAGCAATTTTGACTTCACTGTCCCAATACTTATGGAGGGCACTGTATATATATATATACACCGAGGGGCATTTGAGACAAGAGGCTTTGTGATGGTGGTCCACTATAAAAGGCGCTATATTAAATAAAGATTGATTGATTGATCACAAGGTGAGGCACCTGCGATGTTGACACACCAACCTTCTTTGCAGCAGCAGCCTAAGAAACCACAGGAGACTCCAGCTCCTTCAAGAGTTCAACGTGGTTTACGCAAGTCACAGCGTAAATCACGTACTCACTGCACTGTGCTAAGCAAACCTGTCTTGCTCTGAAATGCAATCTCCGTTCATCATTTGAAAATACTGTATCCCAATTAAACAAAGTGACATATCAGTTAATCGACATATACAGCATTGGGAAGAACCAAATCTCAAAGTTGTATCCCATTTAAGCAGAAATCCCAATTATCAGTATCTCGATTAGGCGTGTGTGTGTGTGTGTGTATATATATATATATATATATATATATTATATACATATATATATTATATACATACACACACACAAAGAAAGGCATTTGTCTGAAACGTTCAAAATGTTTTTTTATTTTTTTTTATTAATCATTTAAACCTTTTTATACACTGAATATACCTCCTTTCAAACATATTATATATGGATGAAGGCTGTATTTGCATCCTGAACCATTCAGGAAAAAAGTGATAATTCCTCTACAGGAAAATATACTTGAACTTTGACCCATTCGATTCCTCAAGACCATCACTTTCAATTCAAACACAAAATGTCTCATTTTCAATCACTTGACAACACTCACAGTACAGAAATGTTCATCAATGATGAACAAAAAAAGATGTAAAGCTGGTACATTCGTATCTCAGAGAAACTAAATGGTTAACGACATAGAACGTCTGTACAGCACTGAAAAACACTATTTAAAAAAACAAACAAAACAAAAATAAGAACTGTACTGCTGAACCTCATCTTTTTTAATACTAGCATCACAAGGGTATCCATGTATTATACAAAATAACACAGTGTAACACTTTTTTTTTATTTTTTGTTCCTGGGTAGTAAGTGTTATTTCCTAATTGCTTATGCCTCAAAAGTATAGAAAATGGCTATTATTCCCTACAAACTTTGCTTTTGTGACCAGGACAGTGATATTTTGAAATGTACCTATTTCCAATGAGAAAACGGGCGAATTTGTGTCTTTTTGTTCACATAAAGTCAGAAAAAAACATATGAATCCAAATTAACATGCATTTATACTAAATTAATACAAAAATGACTACAAAAGATTTAGAAGTGAGTAGTTTTTCGAGATTTACGATTATACTGTAAATCACTTTCACGAATCAGCCCCCAAATGTAGTCTCCCATCATGTTCTTGTTATACTGTCCTTCATTGACAGCTCATCCAGGAGCCTCAAAGCCGTGCTGCTCCATAATGGTAACAAGTACCCGTCTCTTCCCCTGGCTCACTCGGTGCACCTCAAAGAGGATCACAACAGCATCAAGACCTTGCTGGACGCCTTGAAGTATGATGAGTATGGCAGGGACCCCCAGAAGGTGCTGATGCCACCACTGCACATCAAATTGGGCCTTATGAAACAATTTGTCAGAGCTCTAGATAAGGAGTCGGCAGCCTTCAAGTACTTTCAAGACTTCTTCCCTAAGCTGTCTGAGGCAAAGGTCAAAGCCGGTGTCTTCGTCGGACCACAGATAAAGAAGACCCTGGAGTGTAATGAATTCCCCAAGAAGCTCACTAGTAAGGAGAAAGCGGCTTGGAACAGCTTTGTCGCAGTGGTTCGGGGCTTCCTGGGCAATCACAAGGCCGAAAACTATGTGGAGCTGGTTGAGACTCTGGTGAAGAACTACGGCACAATGGGCTATAGGATGTCCCTCAAAGTCCATATCCTTGATGCTCATCTTGATCAATTCAAGGAGAACATGGGAGCGTACTCGGAGGAGCAAGGCGAGCGCTTCCACCAGGATATACTGGACTTTGAACGCTGCTACCAAGGACAGTATAACGAGAACATGATGGGAGACTACATTTGGCGGCTGATTCATAAAAGTGATTTACAATATAATCGTAAATCTTGAAAAACTACTCACTTCTAAATCTTTTGTAGTCATTTTTGTATTAATTTAGTATAAATACATGTTAATTTGGATTCATATGTTGTTTTTTCTGACTTTATGTGAACCAAAAGACACGAATTCGCCCATTTTCTCATTGGAAATAGGTACATTTCAAAATATCACTGTCCTGGTCACAAAAGCAAAGTTTGTGGGGAATAATAGCCATTGTCTATACTTTTGAGGCATAAGCAATTAGGAAATAACACTTACTACCCAGGAACAAAAATTGTGTTACATAGTGTAACAGATGGGCCTCTTCAGTGAGTTACAGGAAAATAATTCCATCTCGGGTTTCTGTGAAAGTTTATAAATTACTCGACCTTCGGTTTCGTAAATTATGGGGCTGTCAATCGATTAAAATTTTTAAGCATTAGTTGATTAATCGGTAGATTAATCACACATTTTTAATAAAGGTAATGATATTATAGCGGCTGTCCAGCATAGTAATACTAAAATAATCAATAGAATCTAAAAAAAAAAAAAGTCCAATGGGAATTGGTCTTTTTAATAGCATTTTTATTATTTTTATTTCAGTAAATGTAACACATTTTAACTGAACACCGTTCTTTAGGGCCACTGTCAGTCACATACCTGAAAACACAAGACAGCTGAGCTACGCTTCCAACATCGGTATTAACCTACCATTATAGCTACGTACTTGGATTCCTTCGTGTACTTCTGCATCTAGCAGAACCTGAGGCACCGAAGAGAGTAAGCTGTTCTGAATCTTGCTGGAAGTAACCGAGAATACTGTGGCTATTGACAAGTGATTGCTTAACATGCTTTCATAGTCAGAGAAAGTAATTCCACATAATCACCTCTATTTGAGGAATTGGTGCCTTCATCATGTCCTCTAAATGCCAGTTCTTGCTTGCCAAGGTAAACAACTGAATCAATCAAGCGTTTAAGAACGTCACAACTTGTTCTTACTTACTCATTGTGATATATTGTATCCCTATGCTTCTGCTCATCCAGTTAAACATCAATCCGGGTTTGTCCAAAAGTTTTGAGTGTGTGGCTTGCAAGTGACTTTGGAAACTCTCATGTTTTTGTGCTGACTTCGTTAGACATACTAGATTGCTGTATCAGGTGTTGTTCCATATCGCCTTTTCTGTACTGAACAAAATACTGCCCCAGCAGTATACTTTTTTTAAGTGGCAAGTACATCCCTTCCCTTCCTGTGTCAGTTCGGGTATTTGTAGTGTATAACTCAATTTTTTCTGAGAAAGTTCTTCTTGAAAATGGATTTGTAACCAAATCGTCTACAATGTCTCAGTTTTCTTATGACATTTTTTTATTTGTATTTGTAAAAAGCAATTTTGTACAAAATTCAGATATTCTTACACCCTTACCCTAGCTATTTATGTCCCGCCTCTGCTCACTAATGACTGGACAGCTGTAAAACCAGGGCAGATTATTTGTTATTATTATTTGTTTATTTAGCAGACGCCTTTATCCAAGGCGACTTACAGAGACTAGGGTGTGTGAACTATGCATCAGCTGCAGAGTCACTTACAATTACGTCTCACCCGAAAGACGGAGCATAAGGAGGTTAAGTGACTTAATCAGGGTCACACAATGAGTCAGTGGCTGAGGTGGGATTTGAACCTGGGACCTTCTGGTTACAAGCCCTTTTCTTTAACCACTGGACCACACAGCCAGATCTTTGACTTTCCCATAGGTGAAACTCCCAATTGTGTCCCACCTCTGCTCACTCATGACTGGACACTAGGGATGATAATTTTAAACGTTTAAGCATATAAACTCTAAGGAAGTGGTAAAACGTTTAATAATATGCTATATGTATAACCGGTCACGTGACAAATGTCACCAAACGCATATTTTTGTATGCAATAATTTTTGTATTTTATCATCAGTAGTCCGTTGCGTACAGACTGCTCTAGTGCCACATTGCCTCCAAGTAGCTTTTCTAATTGGTGCAACAGAAAGATTGACACTGGGGCAGGTTTTATTATCAGTCGATCTGGCGCTTCATTGGTGCACTGTGTGTGTTTATGCCTGTAGTAGGCATGGTATGGTATCAATTCCACCGCGGGGTAATAACATTAATGACAAGCATTTTTTCTGAGTTTGTTCTACATTTAAAATGGCATCTCTAAACAAAGGAAGCCACGTTTGGAAGTATTTTGAGGAACGAGAAAACCGTGGTATGTAAATAATTATGCCAAACAAAATTGTCGTACCACAAAAACACAAGTTCAATGCTTCACAATTTGAAATGAAAACATTCAGAATTATTGTGGATGGAGCTACTGACGACAATAAAAACAAACATCCATAACAACATTTGCTATAGATTTGGTCGTATAGGGCGTGATCACGATATCCCCTATGAGGACAGTGTGTGTGAATCGTGAATGCTGCAGTTTTGAAATTGATGTAAGATTATCCCACTCGTTCTGTAAGCTTTTGGACCGAACGGCAGTTTGTGTTTAGTACAATTTTTATTTGTATGTTGCAACTACTGCACTAAAGTAAAGGATCTCTGAGACACACATCAAACAGGTAGGCCAGGTATCTCTTATTACAATTTAAAGTTGTGTGGATATGTGAATTTGAATACTTTACATTATTTAGTAATACTTGACCATATACAATTAACTGCACAAGAAGGCAAACATTATATAATTACTTAATATATTACTTGATTGTGTGTTAGTTTGGCATTTAAAATAGGACTTGTGGCAATGTTTGGGAAGTTTATGTACTCTAGTATGTAGAGGAGAGTGGTGTTTGATTCGAGTACTCGGAAATTGTAATGCTCAAGTACTCGAGCAGTAGATCTCAAAAATCCCATCCCTACTATCAAAGACCGCAAACTTGTAAATCTCTGATTGAGGCAGACTTTTTAATATCAGTCACAGTGCTCTTTACAATTCCAAAATATTGTGCTATTTTATCCATGGTAATTACCTTTTCCAGAAGTGAAAGTATTATCAACTTTTTTCAATTGTAAGCACTTACAATTGAAAAACTCGCTTTTGCTTTCCTGTAGCCATTTTGCATTAGCGCTGTACAGTGGGTGACGTTCATCTCTTTTTTAATTATTATTATTATTTTTTTAAACCATATAATTTTGGGCAAAGTTACTTATAAAAAAACTACAACAAAAAAAAAACGGAATAGGTTCCTATTTTTTTGTTGTTAAATTAACCTTTAAGAATCACACTATTCTAAAAACATACTATTCAATAGGTATAAGGCATAAAGTTCTAGCTCCACTAGCAACTTCAATTACAACCATAAATATAAACATTTCAATATATAGTTTGATGTGTACTTTTTATTTATTTTTTATTTTTACTTTGTAGTTCAGTCTTTGCGATGTTAAAACGTTATTTGCTTATTTAGGGTTTATTTGCTTCTACTCGCTGATTTTATTTTATGTACAAAAATAAAATTCTACATGATTAAATTGTAAAATAAATCTACGATCAACTCTTTAGTTGATTAATCGGTCCAATTAATCTCTTAATCGGAGCAGCCCTAATATATATACATATTATTATTATTATTATTATTATTATTTATTTCTTAGCAGACGCCCTTATCCAGGGCGGCTTACAATCGTAAGCAAATACATTAAGTGTTACAATACAACTGTGGCCAAGAGTTTTGCATCACCACATAGAATTAACAAATGTTGCTTCAAAAAGTAGAATCTGCTGAATAATGTTTCGTTAACATATTGAATTACATACCTCTTTCGAGTTTTCCATATACAGTAGATGCCGGTTATTAGCAACATTTTCACGGGAACCAATCCCATCCCATAGACTTTAATGTTAATGGATTTTGGATATTCGCAACTGTCTGATGCTTAATTTTTTGAAATTTTGAAATTGGCTATGAAGCTGCACAAAAAATTGAGAGTGATTTACAGCTGGAGGTGGCGAATCGTAAAAAAAACCAAACAGCATTGGATAACTACTTCTTTTAAAATGATGCTGCTGTATTAAATGTAAGTCCTGTATACCAAGAGTGTTTGCTGTTTTTAAGGATATTGATAGTACGATGTTGTTGTACTATGTGTACAGTACAGTACTGTGTATACTTTTTTGTTTTACACAACCGTGTAGTATTAGTAAACAGTTGTTTGTTCTGATATTTGGTGTTTTTCGTGTTTATTTTTTAACACTGTAATGAACCAGTGCGCTGTAGTATACAACATTTCTCTATATCCATACACTTGAAAATGTGGCTTTTTGCTTAATAACAATGTTTGGTTAATAACAACTTTTTGCTGGGAACAGAGAGTTTGCTAATACGCGGCAACTACTATATTTAATGAAACACTGATTATATATATATATATATATATATATATATATATATATATATAATGATATTTCAGGTACTTAAAAAGGTAGAATAATTGATTACTGATTTGTAATCATTTATTCTACCTTTTTAAGTACCTGAAATATCCTTTTCTTGTTTTCTTTTTTCTTATTGATCATTTTGGTACACAGCAGTTTTCCTTTTTCTCAAACTATATATATATATATATATATATATATATATATATATATATATATATGTTGACTTATATTGTATGACTTGTATTGTAACACTTGAATGTATTTGTATTTGCTTGCGATTGTAAGTCGCCCTGGATAAGGGCGTCTGCTAAGAAATAAATAATAATAATAATAATATGTTACAGGCATATTGTGAAATCAGGCAATTTGTGAAATGAAACTTTCAGGCATTTCGCGAAATTATTGATTTTAAGAGCATCCCGTTACACTACTTGCCTGTTTTACTCAGTCATTTACGCAAAATGCCTAAATATTTCAGGCCTTTTGTGAAATGACTTCCATTATAGACATTCTGTTACACTGTTTGACTGATTAAAAGTTTTCAGTCATTTTGTGAAATTACTGTTTCACTCAGTTATTACATGAAATGCCTAAAAGTTTAATTGCATTTCATGAAATGACTGGCGTTAAGGGCATTCTGTTACACTATTTGACCGATTAAAGGTTAATTAAAAAGTCAGGAGAATCTGTCATTTTTGTGTTAGCATTGATTACATACATTTTTAAAATGTCAGCTTTTCAAATTGTTTACTGCATTTCTTGAGGTTTATAATAAGAGATGATTATAATGAGAGATTATAATCAGGGGTTCACATAACTTGTATCATTAGGTTCTCACATGAGTACCAGCAGAAATGGTTTGGTACTCACCAAAATTAGGGATCATTATCCAAGTCGCTGTCTAGCTCCACCTCCTCCTCCGACAGTTCAAACAATTGGGATGTCAAGGATTAGGGGTGTAAATTTGGAGCTAGATTCTAGCGCCAGGGTACCTCATATAGCATGAGCGACATTACATTTTGGCGCCAGTAGACATGTTTAATTTATCATTATTATTATTATTATTATTTTTATTATTATTATTATTATTTTGTATTCATTAGCAACCATAGATGATGATAGTTTCTCACTGGGTCTGGACTACTCAAATGACCCACCCACACTCATCTACATATACAGGAGAGAGTAGGCTCTGGTGCTAAACTTTCAAAACAGTTTAGCACCATTTTTCAAAATTATTTGCACCCCTGTCAAGGATGCTGGGTTCAGGACAAAAGGTTTCAGTGGTCATCTTACACATGAATATGCATCAGGGCAAATGAACACTCTAGCTGTGTCTTATGCCCGCGACGTCAATACATCTGTCTCCGCCCCCACAGGAGACAAAATCACGTGCAGTACGGCACTCAGTGCCATACATTTTCTTCATCCTACTGCATGTAATGTACACAGTGACCAAAGAACCAGGGTTATGATAATAACCTAACGTTCCCTTTCAAGTACTAAATGTATTCCATTACACAGTGGGTGAGTATACCCAAGCCGTCGCAAGGACATCACTTGCAGAAAAGCCAATTTGGTGAGGCCGATGGCTTGCCATAATTAAAGCACGGTAACGTCCACAGAACGCATAATTACCTCATGCATGTGCTTCTGGATCCAGCTGAGACGCCGCTGTCAGCACTCCAGGACGTTAAGCCTGTAAAAACTTGTGTAGGTGTCAGGAGTGGCCCACACCGCTGCATCGCAAATGTCAGAGACCGATGCACCCTGAAATAACACCCATGAGGTAGCAAGACCCCTAGTGGAATGACTTGTGACCTTCTCTGGAGGGGGCAAGTTGGCTTGCTCGTAAGCAATCTTGACTGTCTCCACGATCGGATAGCCTCTGTTTTCTGACCTTGGTTCTTTGCTCCAAAACATATAACAGTTGCTCAGATTGCCGCCAACTTTTTGTCCTGTCAGTGTAATACGCTAGTGTCCTAACTGGACAAAGCATATGGAGCCGACGCTCCTCACCTGATTGGAATGGTGGAGGATGAAAAGCTTCCAATTCCACAGACTGATTGACATGGACGGTCGATAGGCATTTGGGCACAAAGGCCGGATTTGTACAGAGCGTGACCTTAGTCCTGGACTCTGTAAAAAAACAAACAAACATCTCAGAGATGGGACGAGCGCAGGCCCAACACCACACCTAGACACAGGTGAGCTGGCTGTTTCCACCACGAGAGGGCCTCCATACAGTATAGGGACACCGACAGGCGGAGAAGTGGTTGCAAGAGGGGATGATTCACCCTGCGACTGAACCACGCTTGGAGAGGGCGCATGCAGAGAAGACTCAATGGAATGGTCTGGGGTGCTGCTGCCATCAGGCCTAGAAGCCTCTGGAAGGTGACGACCTCCCGTGACACGACGGGCTGAAACAGCCTTAGGTAAGTGTGGAGCCTCTGGATTCTGTCCTCTGACAGAGTGGTGATCATGCTGCTCAAGTTCAAGCAGGTTCCCAGGTAGATGGTAGTCTGGGACGGTACCAGCTGGCTTTTTGACAAGTTCACCATCAGGCTAAGCCTGATGAGGTGAGTGGTCACCAGTTCTGTGTGCGCTACTGCCTGCGCTGGAGACTCTGCACATATGAGCCAGTCGTGCAGGTAGTTGAGCACTCTGATGCCTTGTAGCTTCTGAAGGGCCAGGATAGTCTCCATGCACTTCGAAAAGGGCTAGAGAAAGGCCGAACAGCAGAATAAGGAACTCGTAAGCAGTCCCTTGAAAGGAGAACCGCAGATATTTCCTGTGGCCGGGTCTTATCGGGACATGGAAGTAGGTGTCTTTCAGGTCCACCATAGTGAACCAGTCGCCTGGTCTGACAGACCGCAAGAGCTGTTTCGTTGTCAGTATCTTGAACTTCCTGCACTTCAAGAACAGATTGAGCTGTCTGAGGTTGAGAATAGGCCGTAGGCCGCACTCCCTCTTCGGCACCAGGAAGTACCTGGAATAAAACCCTGACTCCAGGTCGGAGGGGTCTATGACCTGAATACCCCTTCTTTGTTACAGGGTCTTCACTTCTTGGAACACCACCAGGGCATCTTGAGGGTTGGATACAGGGAGGACCCTGTTTGAACTGGAGTGAGTGGCCGAGCTGTATTGAGGTGAGCACCCAGATGTACTGGACCTGTGGCAGTAAACCCCTAGGGCTGCTGTTGAGCCGCTGGTGCTTTTGACGTTGCCTTGCTGACTGTGCATAAGGCGTCGGCGGAATTGCCGGCGGAGCCCCCTCTGTGTCTGGCCGCTCCTATGGTGGGGAGCCCCCAGACCTGCAGGCACTGTCAGCCGCTGAGTCTGGGGCTGCTGAGCCCTAGGATGCCAAGGCGCCGTTTGCTTGCTGGCTTGAGGAGCCTTTCTGGGCAGCATGCGAACCAGCTCTTTGGTGGATTTGCATGCCTTCTGGGAGTTCAGCAAAAGTTCGTCCACCGTTGGACCGAACGTATGGCCTGGTGTGACCGGGGCATCCAGAAGGTAGGTCTTGTCCCCATCAGGCACTCGTGCCTGTGACGGCCAAAGCTGCCGTCGAGTAGCTATCAGTGCTGCGAGGCCTTGGCAAATAGACTGTCCATTGTATTTGGACAGCTGCAGCAGGTGGTCAGTGACCAGGTTCAGCTCATCCGCTGGGGGGCCTGCGATTCACTGACAAGCTCTGCACAAGCATCAACTGGTAAGCCACCAGGATGCCCGGACTCCTCAGGCCACGGCACAGCATGGTGCGGTGCATGGTGTGGTGCACTGTGTACTACAGTGCCCGGTGCGGTACGGTTCACGGAGGCACGGTTGGTACTGGCAGGACCTAAGCAAACTGCGCGTGAACAAGGCAGCAACACACGGATGCAATGCATGAACCGGAGAGCGCCTGCTTACAGCTGTCTCCCACTAACAAACCTTCACAAAGTGGTGCCGAATCTGCCCGCTATTGTTGCATGGGCAGGACAGCAAAGCTCTCTAACTGTTCACTCTCTCGAACATTGGGTCACACTGTGTAAGCTGAAAAGGCTGAATAGAAAATGGCACTGAGTGGAGACAGGTGTGCTGATGCCGCGGGCGGAAGATGCAGCTTTGGTAGAGTGTTCAGTTGAATCTGGCGTAATAGGATAACCCATTGTGTAATGGAATACATTTCGTACTTGAAAGGAATCCTACGCTCACAAGCAGCACTGCTTAATGGCCGTGTCAGAGACAACAACAATAGTTTCTGAATGTTTAAGTAGGAGTCTAGATTGTTGGTTATTACCATTCTCTATGTATTTCAATAGCCTACCACCAAATTCCAGCCCTGGGGATTCAAAAGCAAAAAAAAACAAAACACTTCTTCACTTGTTGAACATGGTAGCTTGACGGCACAACGGCATTTATAGAAGGACATAACTGAGGGAAAAAATTATTATTTTAAGTAAAATGCTTAAGTAAATGTATTTTTTTAAACTCACGTTTAAATGTAATGGTTCTCAAACATCAACACCTCCTCTCATCCGCACTTAAGCGAGCTTCCACAATGCCACTCCCTGTAACTACATCCCTCTTCTCTGAATGGACAGCTAAATTGAAATCCCTGCTATCACTGGTTATTTCAAGTCTACATTAAAAGAACATGATTGATGTTATGATTATGAACTAGAGAGATTCCACCTATCGCTCCCCATTTTTTGTTTTTATAAAACCTTGAAGCACCAATGATAGCAGGAATGGACTTTTTAGTGAATTGGAACCCTCCGGCCTTAAGTGAAATATGGGGCCTTGTATTTAATTATGGTCAGCGATAATAAGCTCAATTACCTAGAGATCGTTGACAGATCCCAGAGACAATAGAGAATTGGGATGTTAGGCAGGTAGGAGTCACAGCCAGATAATATGCTTGACCTTGTAAGTGTAAGCACCCTTGCTGCTTACATGAAAAATGCTTTCCTGTTAAAAATGTACTGACAGTACGAATTTGTGTGTTAAAAACAATAGAAGGATTATAATGAGAGATGCTTCTCTCATGGTGTAAGGACTCAGTTTGGGCAGCCAGAACTTTATAGTCCCAAACTACACAGAATGTTTCTCTGATACCAGAAGGTTCTAAGGGGTATCTCTCACAGTACATACATATTTTATGAAGTGATGAATTTTTTTTTTTTTTACATGAATTTTTGTATAGCATTAATTGTTCTTAAAAACAATGCACAGCACAGGAACTTATTTAGAGGCACGGGAGTAAACTTCAACAAGAACATCATCATAATCAAAATATTTTAACACAGAATATTTTAATTAATTATTTTATGCATTACTGTAACACTAAATTAACTTAAACTGGTGAGACAACCTCTCTTGAAAGGTTTTTATTCCCGATACAATGCATTTTTTTATTTAATTACATTTTTTAATTTTAGGAAATAGAAATCATGGATGCATAGCACAATTTTGTTTATTACATTTGCGATCGGGAAGATGTGGGAACAACTTTAACACCATAATGGATACAAGTAAATGCAGCAAAAATGTTTGATGTTAATGTTAATAATACTAAATGACCACATAATGCCTAACTACTATTTTCAGAAAAAAGGATAGCTAATGGTGCTCTAAATATATATGCAGCAGCAAGAAGTCAGCAATTTTGGTGTCAGTATTTACAATTGAGTGTGTAGGGCTGTTCACAGTGATTAAAATCATGAGCTATTCTTCTTTTAATTATTATTTTTTAAGTCTGTTTTGATAAAATGTTTAAACTTTTCTAGATTGTGAAACCAACAACAGTCTTAAGTTAAGGTATTCGAAATAGGACCATTGTATATCTTTAGAAACTAGTAAGGTATTCGAAATAGGACCATTGTATATCTTTAGAAACTAGTTTCTATATACACTATATTTCATAGTGTAAACGGTTCCTTATTCCAGCTGTAATATTTGTATTATATTTGTAGTTCATGAGAAAACATGAGACATTTTAATTAATACCTAACAACCTAAAACACGTTAAAGGGAATTACTCAGAAAATCTATTACTAGATAGCAATATTCCACCCATAATATTTTAGGGTTTCCTATTTAAATAATGTGGATTTAGATATATAATATATATTCACTTGGCCAGTTCTTGCTGCTGCTGAGGAAAAAGTATTTCTTACCAAACTAAAACAAGCCATCCATCAAGAGTGTGGCTCTATGTGCTCCTGCAAATGCAGTACTAATAGAAACCCTCCTGACGAACTGTGGCCATTTTTGGTAATTGAAGCTCATTAACTATACAGTAGTTACAAATGACTCCATCTTTTACCCTTTTTGGACTCATCTGACTTGATTAACCTAATTATACGATTCTCACACGAGTCCAATCATACAGGATGAAATACAACAAATTGCCTCCAATTAAGGATTGCTATGGATTCATCTTCCCTGCAGGTGTGAGCGGCAGCGTGTGAGCCAATCGTGTAAGAACATCAGGAAAGGACACTGGCTGTTTTAGGGCTGTTCAGGGGTGTTTCTGTGTTGTGTTATTTTATTAGTTAGTTGGTTGGTTGTGTATTTTTAATGTTTATAATTATTTAGTCTTTAATGCTTTTATATGTCTACTATGTCTTTTCATCTGCCATCCTTATTTTTCTTTTTCTATTTTCTTTTTCCTTCTTAAAAGAAACATTTAAAAAAAAAGTATTTAGTATTTTTATATTTTGTTTAATTTCTATAAGTCGCTTATGATAAAAGTGTCTGCTAAATAATAATAATAATAATAATAATAATAATAATACAAATTGTAATAAAAACGTGTAATGTACCTGTAAAATACGTATTGACAGGAAGTGTTGAGTTTTGGAACCTGTAGTAACCATGTCCTGGGAATCTGGTTCCTCTCATAACTGGACTGAGGGAGCTGGTTAACGATGTGTCCATTCTCTCCAACTGGTAAAGCGGTGGAGGTCCATTCACCTCTTTGGGTGGGTCCCAGGATATTTTAATAACTGTCATGTTGAGTCCCTCTAACTTAGGAGCCCTTATTCTCGTTGGAGCTACAATGAAGAAAACAGTACATGAATAGTCATTTCACAGATCTGCAGATGCTGGTAATGAGGTAAATGGTTCCCTCACATCTGATGTGAGGAAGTAAATTACCTGGAGCTGACACACACTATGTGCATTTAGTCTATTCAAAGTCTGAAACCATCTATAGAATGGAAACTAATAAAACTCTTAAATGGCAAAGGGACATGTTGTCTGCATATGCCTTATGTGCATACAAGCAATACATTATACCCAATCAATATTACTTGAGTCTATATAATTGAAACTCTGATATCATTTTAAATTCCACTGGCTGGTTAACAGGATTTGTGTGAATTCTCTTTTTGCCATATGTGCCGATATAGCTGAGATATAGGCAAATCTACAGTAAAGTGTCTCTAAGCTGGATATTAGCGTCAAAGCCATAAATATTTCAATGCACATTTATCATGATTAATAAAGCCAACTAGAAGCCATCTACAGTACTTAATTTTCACTAGTAGATTTCAATTAATTGATTTCAACAGATTGTTGCTACTCCCTTTGCCTTAAAGTGAGTATTAGAATTAGTAATATTAGCATTATGACTGCCCCCTCTTCTTGCTTTTTTTAAATACATGAATTCAGGTTTATAAGTTTTTCAATTAGAGTGCTGTATATACAGTATTAAAAAATCTAAAACAAATAGTTTCTTCCTGGTTACCAAATCACTTCCTGTACCTACTGACTAATGGAGTGAAACTGGGTTACAACACAGGAAAAGGTTTGTGACTTGGAGAGAAGAAATCTGAGCTGCAAATCCACCTCCCAACCAGGAAGGGCACTAAGTATGGTTGGTGGTACACCTTCACCGAGATGGGCCGACTCGGTGGTAGGACAGAACCGGAAGTTGGTCATCTTGGGTAAAGGGCGTAGCTGTAAGCCTGCGGAACAACTCTATTGTGATCAGCTGTGGGGCGTGCGGCGATTGGACAGAGCGTGGCGCAGCACTGATCACAAGGAGGAGTTTGGCAGTACAAAGGGGATACAGCTACGTGAGTACGTTCCCTTACGCTGACTTTAACGAAGCTGAAACACTGTTTGTTTTGTTTATATTTTGCAGTCGAGGACAAGACCGGGAGCTGAAGCTGCAGAGCCAGCACAAACCCCTGGATCACTTTGCCCTGCACAGTGATCAGTACCACTCGACCCTGCACTTGGAGCACGGGTGAATTGTAAATTGTGGACGCTTTTGTGTGTTGTATGAACTGTTTATTTTGTGGAACTGCAAACCCTTGTGTGTACCCCTTGTACCATTGTGGGTAGAGGGGGCGAAATATTTTTAAAAGCTAACCCCTCCAGCTGATTCTGGGCATCTGTATAGGAATAGGAAACATACCTATTCTATTAAATGTGCAGGTAGTTTGTGGTTCACAGTTACTAATCACAAATGTAGTAGCCAAGTATCCAAAAAACTTGTCTCTGTTCGAAAAACACCATGTCAGGTAAGAGTGGTATATAGAGGTTTTCCTTCAGGCACCCTCTGCTGCAGCAAACCACAACTTAATTCCCACTAGTCATTCGAAGAAAATATTGCACTCTCGCAATGCTAGAGATCTCGCTAAGATGACGCAACAGATATTTAAATTAGTATAGTGTGGCTCTCTTCATTATCATATTTTCTCTTAGTACATACGAAAAATGCATACTTTGCAAATTGTCACAATGGAAATGCAAATTGCGGTATGTTTGCGCTGCCCATCTTAGTACAGCTACCCCTCAGTGTCACAAAAACATGCAATAATGATAATCTGTAGAGTGAATGCAACTACATTACAAGTATGCTAACTATCTTGCCTCAAATGCTCAAAAACATCAACTTAATATCTACACCTACTCTGCTATACTTCACCCCTCACTCCCTCTCCAAGCACTCTCCAAACCAGGGATTAGTGTTTACAGTTTATGTAGCCTCTGCTGTTTTTTTATGAGCTTTATGTTATGGTCTTCCTAAATGTATGTAACAGGAAAGGTATTCATTTTAAGTAATTATCTAACCTTCTTTGGTATAAACATATCTTACAGTTAATTTGCTGTGTATGGTGTTATTTATTAATGGTGGATACACAAAGGAACAGAACATTTTGAGAAATTACTATTTTAATTGAAAAATGCACTTTGGCTTCTTACCATGAATTTCAGTTTATCTGTTTGTTTTATATACTGTGAACTTTACACAGACTACAAAAAAAGAATAGAACCTAAACCCGAATTAATATCATTCAATATTAAAGTTATGTCCAATAAAAAAAGTGACTATCTCTATGTATAATTAATTTCTATCTAAATCTCCTTCTGTTTTACAGACAAAGCAAGTTCTAGGTGCGACAAGGACAAAAATAAAAGCCAGTTAAATGTATTATAGATATCTACTGACATGATTAAAATAAAGTACTTGTTTAGAATGTGCCATTATTTTCATTTTAATTATCATAATAACCCAGTGGGCGAAACAATTGTGGATGCCACATTATGAAATACTTTTTGTATACAATAATCATTAGGTAAACCAACTGTATGACTTGGGGTAAATAAACACTGTAAGTCATTAATTTCAGTTCTATGGTGTTTGGAAGAATATAACACAATTCAAAAAATTGGAAGACAGATGCCACTATTTCTCTATGAACAGATGGTAATTCTGTCTAATGGTGCATCTATATAATAGTCATGTCTGTTGTGTATACAAACAGTAATAAAACCTAGGTAAGGATGCAATAAATTGCAATCATCAACATAACATTCTGGCAGAGAGCTGAAAGTCTGATACATAAAATTGTTAGGACATGTTGATAGTAAATTGTTAGTCCTACATCTGAATTTAACTAATGTATTTTTAAGGTAAAACATATACTACATTGCAACACTTATTGCTTTAATTCACTTGAATATTATGTATTTATAGAATTTGATTCTTTTTTTAGTCAACCTCCCCTCCCTCCCCCTCCACTGCCAGATTAAAGCAAAGTAATTTCCATTTCTATAATAAGAACAAAAGATAACAAAGTGGTATTGCAGAACTCCCACGTCCTGCAGCACTAACATGATTGAATGCATTAAACCTGGCCCAGTGTCTCCTTCATGACGCAGCTTCCCTCTAATTAACTATGCTCTATTGACGGCAATATTTTTGTAATGCCTGCACAATGTTATCTATCACCATAACGACTAAATCGTCCTGTCTAATGACTACTTGTAACACGGAACCTGTCTTTTTGTCTTGAAAAATACCTGAAAATACATTTCTCCTACCATATGGAACAGCCAATGACATACCAACCAATTTAGGATGCAACATATTGAGCTGACCATATGTTACAGTGCTGCTGAATGGCTGAGTGATTCATGCCCGTCACATTCTAGTATATCAATTAAACCTCCTTGAAGTCTGCATGATTTGTGCCTCTGTTATTAAACCCTGCTAATTCATCCCACTTACATATTTGTTATAAATCTCTTGGAGTGCTTCATGATTCATGGCAATCTGTGAGTGTGCTATAGCAATTTTTTCTCCTTGTAATTAACAGTAAATTGTTTTTACTGCCACACAATGAATTTTTCAGTTAAGCTGCGAATGAACTACTGAGTGCACAGTTCCTTCTGAGGGATTGTTTTAAGTCATTAGGCAATTTAAAAAAAAAAAGGTAAATCAAAACAAACAAAAAAAAACGGCATTCACTTCAGAGCAGCTTGAAATATAATTTTCAATCCTTACTGGAAAAAGAGGGGAAAGTGAAAATGTGTTGATTAACAAGATCCTGGTGTAAATAAATCACAATATTTAAAGGAGAGATAAAATAAAACAAGTTTGCAAATTTGTGCAGACTGCATTTCCTTTGAAGCATTTATACTAATACATGTTTCTGTGATGTTTAGAACTGCATAATATCAATTCAGTTTTGCTTAAAAATATGAATCACATACAGTAGCACCATTGATTTCCTAGTGTTTGGACAAAGTTTGAGTAATGTCATAATTAAGTATAACGTTGATAGCTGTAATGCGATCATTAGAGACAGAACTTTAATTGCACATACATGTACGGTTTAAAGGATGTTAATGTGGAAATTAGATAATTAGCAAAAAACATTTTGTTATGAGGCAGAAATAACATCTGGAATGATAAATATGTTGAGCAACTGCATTCTATCATAAGCAAACATGCTTTTAAATATAGGTCCATTGGCTTCAGCAGCATGTGTTGCTTGTGGCTCGATAGTAAGTGAAGTTCTATAGCAACAGCAATCTGTAGAATCTGCAATTTGATTCAAAATCTTTTAACACTGTTACAATAAATGAATACTGCAGAATATAGTCTGGCTTACTGCTAGAGTATATCAGGCATTGCAAATACATTTCGTTTGATTCAATATTGTTTAAAACATGGGATTCACATATCTCGGCAACGATAAGCAATTCATATCAAGATAGATGGACATGTTAAATTGGTAATTTTCTACTATGAAAAAAGTAATGCAATTTTACTAAGTTAATAGTTTTCCTAGGCAGAATCATCCTTACTCAAAATTGGGAGCAATGCTTATTTAGCCAAAAAGGGGAACAACATGGATATCCTTTTAATATTAAAAACACTACTTTGACTAAGTCATTATTCTTTTTTTCACAAATGCAGTATGTGTTGCATGTATTTACCATAATTGCAGATGCAAGTTGATAATTTGATGTTAACCACAGTATCCAAATTAGAATTTGAAGTTATATATCGCACTAACGATCAAAATGAATGCAATAGTTGTAATACATTTTCACATGAGGTCAGCATTGCAAGCATGTCCTGGGTCTCACTATGTTGAAAACGGTATGTGATTATAGTATGAATAAACAGATGTTTGGTACCAAAAATACTGCTCAAAGGGGTTTGATACTTTGACACATGAAACTTTTGTTCTATATGTATTCCTACAATTAATCGACTTGCTTACAGTATATACCAGGGGTGGCCAAACTTCCTGACCCTATGAGCCTGTGGCAGGACAGCTGTGTGGTGACGTCCCCAGACCAGGAAGCTGACAGAGACACACTCAGGTACTACGGGTGAAAGCGCTGGTGCGCATATTTTATTCAAAAAATAAATCAAAAGATTGTATAAAAACACACAGCTCACCGAGCCAAAATAAAAGGTTTAAAAAAACTCGAAACACAAATAACTGACAGCAACAAGTACCATGCTGGTCTTTCCAGCATGCATAGCATTTGCAATATGTTATTTTTCCTCTTGCTCTCGTTCCACCTCTCAAACACCCACCCTGACCAGCAAAAGCTGTGGGTTTTTATACATGTGACCATCTCTGGATTAACAATACATTAAATCAATCTGGAGATGGTCACATTCTACAGGAGAGTTTTTACTCTGCGTGGCCGACAGCCAATTTATCAATAACCACGAGCTGCTAACAATCGCCAGACCACATTTAACTGTACAATAATCCATTTAAATTACAATACATTCACCAGTGTTTTCAACCCCAAACAATACTTTTTAAATCATACACCTCCACAAACCATTCAAAAAATAAACCCACTCTACATTTAGATACACCCATAAGTTCACCCATTCTAAAAGCAAAACAATAAACCTTTAGCAGGGCTTTGCCCTGCCACAGAGCCGCATACCAACATTTTTCATATGGCCGAGAGCTGGAAGACACATACTGCAATGCATGAAATGTTGCAAGCAAGACATTTTAAATACTAGCATTGTTTTAATTTATTTATTTAATGCTCTCGAACATTATAATGCAATCTAACACTTACTCTGTGCAGTAGTTGTTATCTCTTGATGGCAGCAAAATACAGAAGAACAAGGGATAGAACATTGCAGAGCCTACAGTTTTTGGGTAAATTTTATTGTACTGTAGATTTACAGTGTATTAAACTTGAAATGTAACACTATGATGTTGTTCCATTATTTCTGTTTATACTGTATGTATTACGCACTTATAAAATACATTCAGGTATTATGAAGCAAAATACGGTAACTGCCTTGATTTCACCAAAACGCCACATAATAAGACACATTTTTGTAAGGATTCTTTTTGAAAAGCTCTTGAAGATCTGAATGCTGGGTTTAAAAAAAAAAAAAGAAGTTTTTTTTTGTAAGACTGCTGTGTGTAGAAATACTTTTGAGTTTTGTGGATGACAAATGTACAGTATTTATTCTGAAAGGGATTACAGTACCTGCTCATGACGAAACACAATATATGTAAATATACATTTTAGACCTGCAATATAACATGTAAACATGCATTCTCTAGTCTAGCGCCAACACTCCAATTAAAAAAAAAAAGATTCATTAATCTGAATAAGGTCGTTTGGCAGGAGCGATATTCCATGCCATACAAAACTCACTTGAGTTGTTAAATCAGCTTCTTTACTTAATGCCGAAAGGAGCATCTGCTGACTGCTTAGTCATGCTTTTAAAGAGGCCAGCTTGTTTCTCTTCAGTCTGATTCAGCAGGATATTCAGATGAAAAAAAAAACGTTTGAGGTTGCATGCCTTGTACAGACTACAGACAGTGTGTAAGGATTTGTTGCAGATGAGACACAGGTTTACCACTGTTTTCAGTGAAAGCACTTTTCCTCCCATTCTGGCTTAAAGCCTCATACTTTCGTTTATTACTCATGGATGGTTTGCCATTGTCTCCACGAAACAAACAAGCACTTAATTCAAAATTATGCAACTGACTTTCAACTGCACAACTGTGAGCGAAATACGCATGCGCCAGCGAGCGGTGTCAAAAGTCATCAAGTGACGAAATGTCCTTGCAGTGAACATGCAGGCTTCAAGAAACAGAAGAGCGAGACGGGGAAAGAAGAAAGAATAATAAACACGAATACACACAGCAAAAATAATAAACTTTGTGTTTGTGTTTATTTTTCCATTTTCTCTCTTTTTGCTTTTGTTTATTTTTCTTTCTTCAGTTCATTTGAGCCGCAAAGTGTGCGTCACCCAGCATTTCACCGGGAACTGCACTTGAACTGCACGGGAGACGTGGTTTGGCCATCAAGATAACATACACTTGCAATAGTGGCTTCACAGGTTTTGCAGGTAAAACTGCTTGGCAAATGTCTTAACAGTTTTTTTTATGAATTTCTGTACTTTGCACTCTATTAATCACACATGCACATATGCATACCCACACACACTTGTTCTTACCAGCAGCTAATGTTTGCCCAGAAGCAGGCAGACTTGTAATGCAGCCAAGTTGATTGCAGAGTGTGATGGTAAAGTTGTAGGTTCTGTAAGGCTTCAGGCCTGTCACTTTATATGCCTGTTCATGGGGTGAAGCTTTGTGAAGAACCTGCATGGTAAGTGTCAAAATAAATAAATACATTAATAAATAATTTATATATATATATATATATATATATATATATATATATATATATATATAGTAATCTGTTGTATATCCGACTGCGGTGGGACCAGAGTAAGGGCGTACATGTAAAAAGGCAGATAAATGAATCCTGTTTTAAATACCATTATACACAGCTGTAACAATTACTATATTAACACAATTATTGTTTTGAGATTTGGCTTTTATTAGGGAGCTCCCCTAAATCCCTTGTTTAAAAAGATACAGGGTATTAATGCTTGTGACAGAGTAGCCATCTGATTTGTGGGTGCGTGTATTTGCTGCTGACTGACAGGCAGGAGATTGAGATGGCAGTTGAAGTTGATACGCCCGCAGGTGAACAGGATTTATTTACATATCAGCACACTGAACAACTCACGTGATACTACCAGCAATGGCACGCACGGAATACATACAACACAGTGTACGAAAACTTTGGTAGGATCTACAATCTCTGAAATAATCTTCTCTGTTCAATAATAAACTAACATTGCTGATGAGGTTGATCATGGTGGATAAACGCTTAGGGTGGATATGTGACGGGCAGATACGGACGGATTACTGTATATATATATATATATATATATATATTGTGATAAAGTCAGCACTCTGTATTTACTGTTCCAGGTGTCCGCTCTTACCAGCCCTGTATTCTGATACAAAAATAAAGCAGTTTCACACTTGGTTCTCAGTTAAACAGGACAGTGCCTGTATCTTTATTTGCAATTACAGCCAAACAAAATAAGCAAAACAAAACCTAACTCCTCTCAGGAGTACTTCCTAAACCCAATACAGTCCCTGACTGAGCGTCGGGCAGCTAAGCTGCTTACCGACCCAAACCTACAATCCAGTACACACAGTACTCACTTTACCTGACTGCCTTCTCCAACCTGACAGCCCTGAATTAACAAACTGTGAGGTTTATATGCCCCACAGTAATAAGTGTGGGCAGCTGGCTCTAATTTACCCCAATCACACCCACTGCCAAAACAATGCACAAATAATTTAACCCAATTAGGAGGCCTTTAGCAAAATGGCCTCCTGTTACTTCAGTGTTACCAAGATGGAGTGTCCTCTCCTAATCCCCAGGGTCCTAAAGCCTCTATATCTTTAATAAGAAAGCCCACTCCATTACATATCCTCCCCCTCTGCACGATCCTGTGGGGTCGGGCATACCAACTCTATGCTATATTTACTTTCCCTTAATTAACACACCGTTATCATTTACAAACTTATTCATTACACCGTCTTTAGTTTTAATACCCGCCAAAAATCCATTACATTATTTGGTTACTTTGTTCACCTGCCAGTTTGTTTAGGATGTCCTTCCACTTTTTGTTTGCTTTCTTTTCGCCAACACCTTTTCACAGTCCACTTGTACTCATTCCAGACTAGTGACAGGGACTATTGCGACTCAGTCGGCCCCGATCAAAGACCAGGCCTCTGATGTGAGCTGACCCTCTCATCAGCTCCATGCTTCTATAAGGGGGTGCACTTCTAACCTCTGGCCTACCCACTAAACCCAACGTCCCCTTTGTCCCTTCTTGCGGGTTCAGCAGTAGCCTAAGCTCACGGTTTCCCGTTGGTAACGCTGGCAACAATAGAAGGTACTCTAGCATTGCATGCTCTATTTTCCTCCGCAGCATCTCCGGTGGCTGCTGAGGATACCCCTGCGTCGGCTCCAGCTGCACAAGCTCCATCTGCTCAGGTTCTATTTTACTCAGCGACCCTTCCAGTGGTTGCTGCAAACTCTGCAAGTGCCCCTTCTCTGACACTACCTTTTGAAATGACTGAGATGCCTCCTCCCCCTCAGTTGCTGGCGGTGAAGCTAGTTCTAGCTTGACCTTACGCCTTCTGTTTCTCTGTAACAAGCGCTCTAGCTTACCATTCTTTCTATTCTTCAAAGAAACAGTACAAGTGTTATTCTTGCGCTTCCGTTTTCTATTCTCTTGACTAGAAGGCTTGGGTGCTGCTTTTTAACCCCATTTACATCTTTAAATGCCAACTCTGTTTTCTTCTGATGCTCCTGGTCCCCTTTCTGATGAACTCTTTCCTTTTGAACTAAGGCTTCCTTTCTGCTCTGTTTCTGCTTCTCTAGCTGTGTCTGCAACTCCTTTAGACACTGGGAGACATTGGACCGATTCTCTTCCATGGCTTCTATATCTTTCAATATGAACTTGTTTTCCTGACGAGTTTTCTGAAGGTTTCCCATCAAGGCTTGAGCTCTTTTGCGCAGTTCCTCTTGATGCATCCTTGCCTCCCGATTCAATTTCCTCAAGTCCAGCTTCAGGTTAACTTTGCCATCCTCCTGCTTGGTCCGCTGTTGTTTTGCTTCTTTAAGAGCAGTACATATCTTTCGCAGTGCCTCTCTGACCGCAGTTCCAACTCCCTTTCGCGCATCAAACAGCTTGCAGAGTTCCTTTCCTTGGCTCTCCATTTCTGAACTCTGTTTCATCCATTTCTGCAGGGCCTGTTGAAACTTTCCTCTGTTCATTTGTACTTCTTGGAGGACAGACTCATGTTGCTTAACCTGTCCTTCAAGTTTCTGTACCCCTTTTACTTGATTCCATAGATTCTGAAGTTCAACTTTCCGTTTAAGGACAACCTTCCTGTAGTCTGCAAATTCAACCTCGGTACTTAACTTTTCAGCTTCCAGGCACTTTACGTGAGACTTCAAAGCACAAATTCTTTCTTTAAAGGCTCTCTTCTGAGTATCAAGCTCTTTACTTTCAGCTTGGTGTATCTTCAACTTTTCCTGTTTAGCTTTTTCTCTCACTAGAGTTAGTTTGCTGGCAGTATCTTGAAGTCTCTTTTTGGTTTCTGTATGTGCAATAACTTCTTCTTTTAACTTGTTTTGTGCCCACTTCGACTTACTTGCATCGTAATGGACTTCTTTTTTCAGACTGTCACTCTCCCGGCTCCCTCTGGCAGCTTCACTTTCATTCGTCTTGTACAGTTTCTGCAACCTCTCCTTCTCTTGAGTAAGCTGCTTCACCCTAGTGGAGTGTGTTTCAACTTCTTTATTTGCTTCTACAAGCTTCTTTCCAAGCACTTCCTTTTCTTCCCACATGGCATTATACTTTAGATTAACCTCATATAGTTCTGTAATGCTGTTCACTTGCTGTTGCTCCAAGCCTACTTTCTCCTGGGTCAGTTTCTGACACTGCAAGGTGGTATCTTCAGCTTCCACTGTCAGCTGTTGCACTCGAGTCTCTAGCTGGGACAGGTGAGAGTTTGCGTCTTCACTACTTTCCCTGTATTTCTTTTGAAGTTCGAACTTCTCCCGTTTCATTTTACTCAACACACTGTAACTTTTCTTCCCACTCAGCTTTCAAATAATCAGCGCTTTTCTTCAGCTCTGCAATCTGGTTCCCCTTGCTCTCTTGGACAACCTGCAACTCTCGCACAAGACTTTGGACTTCCCTCTCCAGTTCACTAACTGTCTCTTCCATCTCCTTCTGTTTGATTCTGTGAAAGTTCTGCACTTCTTGTATTTCACTGTTCTTTCCCTTTAAAATCTGCTGGAAAATCCGCATTGCATTTCTCTGCTGCTCGGTGCATTTCTTCTTTACTCTTCAGCGCTTCTATTTTCAACTTCTCAAAACCCTCTTCTTTATGTTCAAGCTCCTGTTTCAAACACTCAGTCTCTCTTTTCAAAGTATACAACTGATCTTCAGTTTCTTTAACTCTGTTACCCATTTCAGAAGACTGTACTTGAGCTTGTTGAAGTCTCAGAAACAGTTCCTTGTTTTCTGCCTCTTTTACTTTATTCTTCTTCTGCAGCTCCACTATAATACACGCATGTTCCTCACTCTTTTCAAGCTGGTTTTCCAGTTCCTTTATCTTGAACACACAGTTTTGTAGCTCAGCAGTTAACTCACCGATTTTCTTCTCTTTCTTGTCCAGCACCTGGTCTCTCTCGGACTTGCTTCTGTGCTGTTTAGCAACATTCCTTGTGAGCTTGCTTAACTGTTCCTCTTTTCCACAAACTTGCTTCTCCAGCTCTTTCAACTTGCCTTGTAGTGACGTTACAGCGCTATGGTTCTGCAAGAACTTGGTTTCTGCCTTCTTTTTCCACTCTGAAAGCTTGTTTTTCCACTGCTCTGCCTCGTCAAGAGCAGTCGTCTTCTCCTGGTTAAGGACCTCCATGTTTTTCTTTAATTCCTGCAGTTGGCTCTTGAGTTTCTGGTGCTCCTCCCGTTGAGCTTGTAACCACTTCTTCCCATCATCCTGGGTTTGTACGTGCAGCTGCAGGTCACACTGTCTTTTCCTCAGCAGCGTCTCCTGTGGCGGCTGACAATCCCTCACAGTGTGTACTTCTCCACAGAAAACTTCTGGTTCCTGTAGTAGCAGCTCCCTCTTTACTTTCGCCAGCAGCGCCCCCGGTGGCTTATGGTCACGCAGGGCATGCACTTCTTTCTCTGTCTCTTCTAGCCCGTCTGGCATATCAGGCTCCTCCCAGCCTAGCTTCTTTTCACACTCCTGCAGCACACACTTGGCTTCCTCGTGTCCATCCTCTTGGCACCAGGAAAACTTTAGTGCAGCCTCCCGGGCCAACCTGTACCGCTTGTCCTCTCTCTTCTTAGGCTGGTGACGCCCCCTTTTTGGTTCTCGGTTTGGGCATTCTTGCCACTCGTGTCCAAACCTTTCACACAGTCCACACCAGTCTGGTGGGACATCCGGGCATTCTCTCCAGCAGTGGGCCTGGTTTCCACACCATTCACACCAGGGAGATCTACTGACAGGTGCTTCTCCTTCTGGATCTGTCTTTTGGGCCTCCAGCTGCTCCATTTTCTCCTCCCTCAGCAGTGCCTCGGTAGGCTGCTGGGGGTCACACTCCCTTTGTGCTTTCTTGGGCTCTTCTGGCTCCACTTCTGGTACCGTATGTGATAAAGTCAGCACTCTGTATTTACTGTTCCAGGTGTCCGCTCTTACCAGCCCTGTATTCTGATACAAAAATAAAGCAGTTTCACACTTGGTTCTCAGTTAAACAGGACAGTGCCTGTATCTTTATTTGCAATTACAGCCAAACAAAATAAGCAAAACAAAACCTAACTCCTCTCAGGAGTACTTCCTAAACCCAATACAGTCCCTGACTGAGCGTCGGGCAGCTAAGCTGCTTACCGACCCAAACCTACAATCCAGTACACACAGTACTCACTTTACCTGACTGCCTTCTCCAACCTGACAGCCCTGAATTAACCAACTGTGAGGTTTATATGCCCCACAGTAATAAGTGTGGGCAGCTGGCTCTAATTTACCCCAATCACACCCACTGCCAAAACAATGCACAAATAATTTAACCCAATTAGGAGGCCTTTAGCAAAATGGCCTCCTGTTACTTCAGTGTTACCAAGATGGAGTGTCCTCTCCTAATCCCCAGGGTCCTAAAGCCTCTATATCTTTAATAAGAAAGCCCACTCCATTACAATAGATTATAATATATATATATATATATATATATATATATATATATATATATATATATATATATATATATATATATATATATATACACTGTATATATATATATAGACAAAAGTATTGGCACCCTACACTTATTATACCATAATTCAAGGTTATTAAGGACAAGCATTTATTATTATTTGTTTATTTAGCAGACGCCTTTATCCAAGGCGACTTACAGAGACTAGGGTGTGTGAACTATGCATCAGCTGCAGAGTCACTTACAATTACGTCTCACCCGAAAGACGGAGCACAAGGAGGTTAAGTGACTTGTTCAGGGTCACACAATGAGTCAGCGGCCGAGGTGGGATTTGAACCAGGGATCTCCTGGTTATAAGCCCGTTTCTTTAACCACTGGACCACATTTAGTAAACTTTAATCACTTTTTAATTAAAACAAAAAGCAAAATACATAATTTCTAGTAATTTAAAAATATATATATAAAAAAAATAAAAAACTTATTTCATTTTAAGTATTAGTTTATGACAAAAGTATTGGCACCCCTGCTTTACTATTTTATGTGTCCTCCTTTTGCTTTTATTACGGCTTTGACGTATATGATAATTCTTAACCAGTATGTCACATCTTGGTGAAATCTGGGCCCATTCTGTCTTTTATATTTTCTTCAGCTCAGACAGTTTGGATACAAAATGCTTGGCTACAGCTATTTTCAGATCAGTCCAAAGCATTTCTATTGGATTGAGATCTGGTGATTACAAAGGCCATTCCAGAACTTGTATCTTCGTTTTCTTCAAGAATTCCACAGCAGACATAGCCGTATGCTTTGGGTCGTTGTAGTATTGGAAGATAAACTGTCTGCCAATTAGCCTATGAGCACAGATGGTATATTGCTAGTCATGTACTGTGCTGTTACAATTGTTTGATCTCTCTCAGAAAATGTACCTTTGTTTCAAAACACACAGAATTTCTTTTCTGTTTGTGTTTTGTTTATTCTTACGTTAAATAGTTCAGTCCCATATCATGTAAAGCCATCAGTAACCGACAGGCTGTTTGGAGATTACAAGTTCTAACAAAGAAGTCGTCAATTATTTTTTGATAAAAATGATGATAAAAAAATAACTTGCACTAGAAAACTTCTAGAAACAAAATACTTTAAAAGCAGAAATAGGCCTGATCTTTCTAATTTCATTTAGCTTCATGACACTGGAGTGAACCTTCACACACAGAAATACTGTATAAGAGGTGTGTCAGGTGCGTTACAGTATGTGAACTGCTACAGGAAAATGCTACCTGCCTGACTGAATCTAGGTCACTGAGTTTCTGCTTGACTCTGTTGGTGGTGCTCTTGTAACAATAGTCAACACAAACATGGGCTGGGATTTTTATGTACCACCTACATTTACACTGTAAACAGTGCATTCTAACACATGATATTTGAGAACCAAAATATCTACATAGAAAAGACATATACCAAAAATGTACAAAATAAATATTATAATCCACCAATACCAGGACAGTGTAAAAAACTACAATTCAATTAACATGCTGTGACAGACAGCAAATTAATCCTAGTCAACAATCTCCCTCCTGATCTGTGAGGGCGCTGTATAACAGGAACAGTGTGCCTCATACTGGATGGTCTGGCAGTTCATTCCAGGGTCAGTCGGAAGCCAGCCATCCAGGAAGGGGGCGGAGTCACAATGCCTGAAGTCATCGCCCTAATATGGTACGCAATTTGTCTGTCATTGATTGGAGGAGACGTGATTGAACTAGCTATCGCAGGTTGGCGTGACTAAGAGTAAAACAGGGGGGTGACGATGCGGTTACTGAAAGGACCCGTTTGGGAAACAGAAGTAATTAATTACCGTGAGTGTTAAGTGTTTTGTGTGTTGCTAACTGTCTGTGTTTGTCATTATAGAAGACTAACCTCCGGGAGCTGTAGCTAAACTGCCAGCAATTAAACCCGGACTACACTTCACCATTGTACACTAATAAACCTGTAAATCACCACTTTCACTAAGAGCACTCACTCTGGACTTGTGACCGTGTTGTGTTTGTGTGTGTCTTGTTTAGTGTATTATTATTTCGGGACTGAACCCCGTGGTTTTCCTGAGCGATACACATCATTATTATTTATTATTATTTGTCAGCAAATAAAGAGCTGCTTTTTCACCGTGAGCTGTCTTGTGTCTATCATTCCTGAGCACCGCATCACCACTGCACCTGTGCACTACAAACCAGTTTGCCACACATGCATATCCCCAACAGGGATATGACAAATGCACTACAGGTATCAGAAAATGGAAATCATACAGGCCCAGATGGGTCAGCAACATTAGACATGTGGTTTGTGTAACCATGTAATACAGAGTCTGAACATCAGATACTGCATCTCATGCTACATACTGTAAAGAACATACTGTACATATGGAATTATCAAGTATTACAATGAAGTGTTCAAGTCTTTAATATAAGCCATCTTACTTTAGATACAACTGGTGGTGCAAACTGGTTAGAGGTCTGTTCCTCATGGATGTTGATACGGTATTCTGTAACCAGTCCTCTTGTGGCATTGTCACTAGGTTTGAGCCAGGTTACATTGAGAGATGATGAATTAAGAGGGTATATGGTTGGTGGTGGCATGCACACTGGAGCTACAAAAAAAAACAAAAAACAAAAAAACATAATTACACATCAGTTTTCAATGGCATTTGTTTAAATGAATTAGGCCACATAACAAAAAGTAAATGCTAACCTTCAACCATGTAAAACAAATGCTGCACTTGGTTGCAACAGAACAATATTACCAGGGGGTATTAAACATTGAAAGCATAAACAAAATAAGCAATCTGCATTACCTACCACATTCACAACATATGACAGTGTTACTGTATGTGCTTTTTGACTGACCAGCTTTCAATTGGAAACGGCATCTTAAAATCTCTACATTAAAAAAAAAATATTCAAATTGTTAATTCTGAACACTAACCTATATATAGAGAGATGTCGTTATGAAAAATACTATAACACAACTGAAAAGCTAAGCAAAGCTGTATAAATACACCACACAAACATAACTTTGTCTCTAAAACAAACACACACACACATATATACTGTATATATTATTATTATTTGTTTATTTAGCAGACGCCTTTATCCAAGGCAACTTACAGAGACTAGGGTGTGTGAACTATGCATCAACTGCAGAGTCACTTACAATTACGTCTCACCCGAAAGACGGAGCACAAGGAGGTTAAGTGACTTGCTCAGGGTCACACAGTGAGTCAGTGGCTGAGGTGGGATTTGAACCGGGGACCTTCTGGTTACAAGCCCTTTTCTTTAACCACTGGACCACACAGCCTCCCACACACACCCACACACCCACACACACCCCCACACACACACACACACACTTTAGTCTTTGTTGTGTCAAATTCTGAAAATGTGGATGTTAGAAACATTTAAATTTGTTTTCAACTATCTGAGGACTCCACTATTATTGTTCAATACTGTTTATTCTCATGCAAAACAAGGCAGAATACCATTCCTGCAGCTTACTGAAAACAGCATGGTTCATGCAAATTTGGTGCATGCATTTCTAAAAGCTGTCATACGTCTATAACATGAGGCTCTTAATTTCACATTGCTTAATAAGCAACCATCGAAAATCAATTCAGCAGACAGAAGTAATTTTAAGTTCATGACTTTCATATCACATAGACAAAACTAGTACATTTACAAGACTGAATATATTGATTTCCCCACTGCCATAAACCTGCACTTTAATGTAATTTAAGGTTATAACACACTAGTTTAAACACTGTTCAAATTGTGATTTTGTTTAATAAGGAATAGCATCAATTCTGAATTTAAATAGGGTTATTGTAATTGTTAGCTGAAATAGTCAACTCTTCATCTATTTTATTTATACAGATTTTGATCATGGAACAAACTTAACATTGTGCATTTGGATGACAAAATGTTCATTTTTTTTCAAATTGTCATTCGTATGATTACCAAACACAATTCTAAAAAAATGTAAGACTACTTACCATACAATACCCTAAATTAAATGTTGTTTATTTTTTGTTTGTTAACTTTATTGGCTACAAGTATTGTTTCTGAATACAATAAAGTGCCCTTTATGTTTTATTCACTCAATAATGTAGCTTCATATTGTTGTGATGATGTTATATATTCCATTCCTGTCTCCTACAGAGACTCTTGGAAACAAGCAGTTGCAGTTTATCTGTCATGCTTTAGTAAATAAATAGACTTGTGAAAAAAATCAAAACATCTTTGATTGGCATAGCATAAGGGGAATGTTTTTTACCTGCTTCACCAGTTTTTCCAGATACCCATTCTGAGTGCGTGCTGCCTGCCATATTCACTGCATACACTCGGAACTGATACATTGCGAACGGTTCCAAGTCCCTCACTGTTGTGTTGGTCTGTGGAGGCATCAAGGCATTCTCATTGGCAGAGCTAACCACAGGCTGTGGGTTAAACCACCCGCTGTCGTAGAAAACTCGTCTTTCAGACAAAATGTGGTTTTGGCCAAGTTCTATCGGTCCCTGCATGTACAGTTCATACCTTATGATTATTCCTACAAAAGAAAAATTTAAAAATTACTCAGGGCCACATGCACAGCTTTTACCATTGTGCATTGTGTTTGCACCTTTTTTTAGAGTACATACAGAACTAGTAAGAAATAACTTGGGTGTAACCTCCTGGATTATATATTTGAAGCTTTGTAACACCAATGTTTTGTTTTCTTTTTAGAAACCCTTAGCATGTTGGTAAATGCTTTGTGATTATGGCGCCCAGTATTTATTTTAAGGTTTCACATGACAATATTACTTGTATATACTGTAACATTTTTAGTTAATTCTTTGTGAAACAAACTGCTAATGGTTGATCAAAAAAAATAACAATACAAATCTAACTTTATGTAAAGTGCTCCCTTGATATTTCATTGATATTTCACCATTTAGATAATTCAATAATGTTGGTTAATTCACTGTTAGAACATGTGAACAGTAAATGGTAATAAATACTAGTTTCCTGTATAGGAGCCCTTCACTATTTCAGTGTTTTCAATACTTGTCAGGGTTTTTTTTATGTATACATCAGATAAAGAGGGGGTGCTATACTTACAAAAGGTATTCATGCATAGTTTACCAGAAATATAAAGTTATAGCTCAGATCAGCAGTGAACAAATACACTTTTAATCTGCAACTAGCTCTGGTTGTCTACTTTTATCATGCAGTGAAATACAGGGTTTTTGAGTGAAACTTCTGAGCCATATTGGAAAACTTGCATTTCCTAACCCTACACGCTCATCTGCTCTAAATACGATGTTGGACTTCGTTTCCAGTGCTCTCAAATATACAACTATAACTGTAAACTGTATTTGGGAAATTGACCCCCCCCCCCCAAAAAAAAAAAAACAGGTGTCTTTTTATATATATAAAGAGACATAATTGTTGCTAATTAATGACATTCTGCAATCCCAAAATTGTTAGCTATCACTTTAAAACTCTGCTGGATATAATTAAAAGCCATTGCAGCTCCCGAAGTCAGGCTCTGATCCTTGTTCTTGCCTTATTCGTGTCTAACTGACTTTGAAGTCCTGCTTCCTTTTATTTGACAGCCACTCTTGATACCACACTGTGATCTTCTGTTCCCTGCCTACTCTGACAGAATACTGTTCTCTTTCTCTCCCCCAAGATTCTGGCTTCTGTTTTTGCCTCGATTTACTTTAGCTCTTAACTCAAGGTGGATATGTCAATGATACTGTATAAATACTGACAACAGTGTATGGATACATACGGACATCACGATTGACCTGGTCTCTTTTACTCAGCCTGAGAGGCTAAAATATCCTCAACACAATATATATTACTGAAACTAGATGGAAACTTTACAAGTAAAGTTGTGGGGCTTGCTTTATTGGGAAAGTGGTCAAAGTAGCTGATTTGTGTCAAAAGTCACATTGTTTACTAATTGTCTCATGCTTAGAATGTGCTATAATTTGAAATTTCTCAAAGTTCTATGACAGTTAATTCAACAGTGGGAAGTAGCCTACTGAAAGAAGTTGATGTGGTTACTAAAACAGCTGTACCTTTTGATTGGTAGATGCCATTCCTGTTTTGATTTCATATTTGAATAGCTGAGAAGTAGAGGAAGATTTCATTTCCTCTAACTTTTTGTCTGGCTTGTTGGGAAAGTGGTCAAAATCTCAGTTGTTTATAAAAAGTTAGAGACAATTTAGTTGGTGCGGTTACTAAAACAGGTGCACCTCTTGATTGGTAAAAGTTATTTCTGTTTTGATTTCAGATTCAGATTTTGTCTTACTTTTTGGGAAAGTTGCTGATTTGTGTCAAAAGTTACATCGTTTACAGTAAATAGAATGTTGGAAGTCTGGGAGTTTTTAAACAATGGGGAGCTTTAGAATGTTAAAAAAAGTCCCATTAAAGTGAATGAAGATGGACAAAAAATAATAAAAAGAAGTATGTCGAAGATTTAAAGTGGGTACTCTTGTTTCGCAAGCCCCACTAATTATTAAATTGCAGTAATGGACTTGGAAATATATGTAATATGCAATATCTAATCCTGTGGTTTACCATTCGGCTCTACAGGTGGGTCCCATTCAACGTAGAGTTCTGTAGAACTGATATTTTTTATCCTTGGTGGAGCTTGTCCTTCCGGTGGGATTTGGGCAGTCACAACTGTTATCGACCTGCCCTCAGCACAGCCACCACTGGTACAAGCCTTCAGAGAGAAGTTGTATCTGGTAAAGGGTGCTAATTCAGTGACAGTCACTGAGGTCTGATGCCCCTGGTAGTGAACACGAGCTTCAGGGTCACCTAAAGTGATGGAGGACAACACGTATTTCTCAATTGGTCCTGATGTATTCAATGAAGATGTCCAGTTGAAGGAAGCTGTCTGTGATCCAGCAGAACCAATGAGATTTAAGTAAAGATCTCCAAAGGGTATGCCAGCCATAGTTCTGTAGCTAACTGTTGCACTCCTCGTCAGACCATGAACATTGCTTGCCACGATGTAATAGGAATAAACTGTGTATGGTGACAACTCAGTATCATTGAAGACTTTGGAACCTATTAAAATATTAAAAGATAATAATACAAAATATTAATATGTGAACTGTAGTTACTGATCTTCATTGTTAAAATGACTTTAAAATTAACATTTGTGTTACATTATGTACTATATAAAAAGGTTTACCAATTACACTACCTTTATAAAACATTTCTATTCCTACTGATCTGCTATGAATTACTGTGAGTTTGTCATGAAAAATTGTAACAGAAGTTACAAGAATCCAAACAAGCAGTTCTTTATCCAGAAGTTATGCATAAGTAAATCACCATGACATAGACTTTAATACCATCAGTAATTTGTGCCAAGAAATGCCCATACCAAGTTCAATTGCAATTTAGCAGTTCTCATGGTACAGCTCAAATGTACTGTAGAAAATACACCCTGAGTGTATCACATACGTCATATATAACACACAACCCATATACTATAGAACCAAAAAAATCTATATCTTATACCTAGGGCTTCTGATTTCCAGTGTTTTACACTGACTTTTATACTCTCCTTTAAGAATTCAATAGATACCTGTTAAGCCATTTATGTACCTCAATCACAAATGAGAAACGTGTTGATAGTAAAATCTATTTCATTTACAGGTTTTTTCTGTGAAACAACTAAGTGGGTTTTAAATCAGCCAAGCCTTCATTTTTTTTCATTTACAAGCAGAATGTATAAACGAGATTGCAACATGTTAATAAGCGACTAATCATTATTACAGCTTCAATGAAAAATAAAGTAAATAAAGGAGATACTTTATTACAATCATTATGCGTAACTGTATTTACATTAATAAAGATGAGTCGCTTCTGCTTTTAAATGAAAAAGTAAGTCTTACGATTTAAAAGCCCATTTAGCTGTTTCTCAGAAAAAATTTACGTTTCTCAGTTGTGATTGAGATAGACAAATGGCTTAACAGGTACCAATTTAATTTTAAAGGAGAGTAGAAAAATTGGGGTAAAACACAGAAAATGTTCCCTGAAATAGAAATGTAACCATTACCTAATGGGTATTTATCCTTATCGACCATTAAAACCTGAATAGAAATACAAAAGCTGCACACAGTTCCTGTGACGCAGTCACGCCCGTCCCCAAGTACCGGCGGGAACGGGTCTTGGACCTACAGTTACCATACCAAGGAAATATAGGGATGCCCACCTACATTATTATTATCATTTGTTTATTTAGCAGACGCCTTTATCCAAGGTGACTCACAGAGTCTAGGGTGTGTGAACTATGCATCAGCTGCAGAGTCATTTACAACTACGTCTCACCCAAAAGACAGAGAACAAGGAGGTTAAGTGACTTGCTCAGGGTCGCACAATGAGTCAGTGGCTGAGGTGGGATTTGAACCGGGGACCTCCTGGTTACAAGCCCTTTTCTTTAACCACTGGACCACACAGCCTCGTCACATAATGCTCTTGGCTAACCAACAGTTCAAAAACTGAGGAAAGCCTACTGCTAGAGCCCTAACATTCTTCACACTAATTTTGCAAGCAAAACTTTATGTGGCAACGAGACATTGAGGGAAAAACTGCAAGCAGCTTGACCCAAAGCGCATGTCTCTGTGTTTAGTATTTCTGTGGAAAAAAAAACACAAATCTCACAATACAGTAGTTAAACAGTTATCATTATTCTAATATAATTTAAAATAAAAAATATATATATTTTTTTTATTTTTAAGCTTCACTGAAGCTAGCAGCTCAAGAGAGAAATACAGTAGCCGACTTAAGGCGTCCTGGGGAAGGGGCGGCAAGCCGCTGGCTTTGTGCTGGGCACAAGGCCGCTAAGGGACTAAATGAAAATAACACAGCTGAGTGCACAAACGTGTAAGTAGTAATTACCAAAAGCACGCAATTAATCGCAATAAGTGTAAAACACAAGCGAAATCAGATAAATCTGATAAAATCAGATATAATGATACTTTTTTGTGCGTAGATCTCTCTCTCTCTCTCAGGTTAGTGAAAGGAAAAATGATGATGTTTGTGTCAGCGGTCCTTTTAAGCCCTTGGGGGCGGGCACGACTGCGTCACAGGCACTGTGTTCAGCTTTGGCATAGATATTCAGGTTTTCATGGTCTTTAAGGATAAATACCCACCATTAGGTACTGGTTACATTTCGGACTTGATAGGGAACCAGAACCCCTACGTATACCTTCCTTGACAAAATTCTAAGCTCTGTAGGAGCTTTCTGTAAAATGGTAGCAATATAACAGGTGCTACCTTCTGATGAAACACAATGCTCGGAAGATTGTAGCTGACACCAAATATTTATAGTATATTTTAGTGGTACACTGCAGCTTTAACAACAGAGCAAACAGTTATATTACAATCAGTTCATAAAAAACATAAAATAAACTGAATGGTAAGTGAAACATTCAATACAAATCTAGTATATAGTACTAACATACCAAATGGAAATTGATCCTCGATAGCATAAATCTCTGCAGCTTCTCTGTATAACCTATATGTTAGCATATTCGTGTTGGGGGAATCAGGAGGTCTCCAAAACAGGCTGATGGAGGTGGAACTTACAATCTGTGCAGTAGGAGGTGGCTGCTGAGATGGAGCTAAATATATATATATATAAAAAATTATATGTTAAGTATTATTGTTCATCAAAGCAGTAACAAATTTTTCTAAAAGGAAACACTGCTACAAGGTTAAGACATTTATAAACATACCAAATTGATTAGCAATAAAGCTTGAAAAATATATTTTATGCATAAACATGATAACTTAATAAAACAGATTTGTGGAGCAATAGCTGGAAACATTAGCCATATTTTCTAAACCACAGGCATTAAAAGCCATACCATTTTCAATACCAAAATGCCACTGTTTTCTTTGACTCTGGCCTTACATTCAATTTTGTCTTCGTAAAAGCAGATGTTTGTTGCACATAAGCTAATTTTACATTTTATTAGTGGGAAGACACTTAGCATACCGGAGAGCTGTTATAATCACAAAAGGAGACTTTTACCTCCTGTGATGAATGCACTAAGACTACCGGTGACACTCATGAAGGGTACAGTTTCAGGTGCTTGTGCCCCTTTCCCTGACCCTTTCATTTCTGTACTAAGCTGAAAGGTAATGATTAGATTTTAGGTTCAATGACGTAAAGTCCACAGTGGCATTTTAAGTAAAAAGTGAACAGATTTATTTCCTGACCTTATGGGCAATATAAATAAATCTACAACAAATATATACTGTAAGTATATATGACTAAGTCGCCCTGGATAAGGGCATCTGCTAAGAAATAAATAATAATAATAATAATAATAATAATAATAATAATAATAATAATAATAATAATAATAATAATAATAATAATAATAATAATACTGTTACTGGCCCATAAATTGTGTATATAATAATGAAATAGGTATATTTTAGATGGAATATAATTAAATACAGACATACAAATAGCAAAAGGGAATTTGACACAACAAATGCAATAAAGAAAATGTGCGTGTGGGGGTATGAATACAGATAAAAATTAACCATACATGGATTGGAAATTCACACTGTAACAATGAACTCCAGTTAATAGATAATAAATAATTTAAAATGTCTATACTTACTTTTACTGCACCCCAAATGGTTATTAGCTTTAAGTTGACTGGCTTCTGGCACACAAGCATTACATTTTAAACCAGTTACAAACTGTTTACAGAAACAGTGCCCAGTAATCGGGTGACAGGTACCGTTGAAGCTTCCTGCTGAGTCACAATCACACTCTCTACACCTGGGAAGGAAAAGGCAAACTCCAAGCTCAATGTCCTGTATTGAAAGTATTCCCATTATACTCTATTAGTGAAGCTTTATATATTTACAGTCATTTTCACAGTACATACTTGGGTTATATTCAAATTCAAATAAAAAATTATTGATCAGTTATGGGGTGCCATGTTTTTCCAGATTTAACTTAAATGTTGTATTTTCTTCCCCAGATTTATAAATGTTGTGAAAATAAATAAATATTTTTTTAAAATGTGTACATTCAGATATAATGTATAAATCTAGTTACAAGATTTAACATTTAGCTGAATATTTAACTAAATATTAAATCTCTTAACAAGTTCTACCATTTAGCTAAATATTTTGCATGCTAACAAAAGAAACAACACACTATATACAGCAGAATAATATTACCTAATTTTCCCACTATTTGTAAAGGGCGCAACACGATCCAACCTGGAATTTTAAACTATTTTTAATGCACTAAGGGCAGGATTTTCAAAAGGTTGTAAATGATAACTCCAGTGTTAATCAAGAAATCGGTATGTAGCACAGATTTTGGCATTTTCAAGCAGCCATTAAGCCTATTTTGTTATTAAATAATCGTCATAATGTGATTTACGAAATTATGTTGATTTACGAAATAATGTTAATATCTTAACAAGCAGTGCTTCTTGTGACAATTTTTTTGTTTGAGTGGGAATTTAAAAGCAAATTTGTGCTAATTGGCATACTTTGTCAGGAGATAATTTGCACTTGGAAAAGGAGGGTTTTAATTAACGAAACAGTATATAACTAACTTTGAAACGGAAATTTAACAGACTGCGGCTGGCGATACAGAGAGAGTGTAGTTATGAAAATATTTTAGCCTTTTCTATACTTGTGGTTATGAATGGGATTTATTCACTTGTTTTAAATATCATTTTGATTATCGAGTTCTCCTTATCTAGTCATTGAGACAGGAAGTGATGTAGGTGACCTGCGACAATTAAGCTTTTTAACGAGATGCGTTCATTAATGTTAGGGACCGGTGTGCGGGGTGGCAAGCTCGCCCATTAGGGCGGACGGTCTAAAGGTCTCGGACCAGGTCCCGGTGTGGTGGAGCAGAGAGTCGAGGTGGTACTCGGCTGCTCAGTTGTGCTGGAGCGGTGAGTAGGCCGGTCTGGGCAGAAACCAGGGAGTATTCGAAGTCCTGAGCAAGTTTCACTGTCTTTTCCTAGGTGTCGTGGTTGTGGTGCCGTATCCACGCTTGTACATCGGCGCCGACCACATAGCAAAACTGCTCAACCACAACAGCCTCTCCCATCTGTAGACTTGTTTTTTTGGGTGGGGTTGAGCCTGTGCACCATGTGATCATCCAGTATTTGTGCAATCTTGCACTCCTGGAGCCGTACACGGTGTGTTTCCCCTGTGATGCTCAAATGGCGCAGAATGGCTGACTTTACCAGGGCGTGCTGAGTGGCTTCGGCATCCGTCATGGCCTGGTAGGCTGCCTGAGCCTCCCTGATCAGGCAGGGTCCCAGCTGGCTTGCCCAGAACTCCTTGGGCCATGACGCGGTGGTAGCAATTTGCTCAAAAGCAACCAGGTAAGCCTCTGGGTCATCCTCCGCCGTCATCTTTTGCACCCTCGCCTTTGGGGCTGTCATCATGGGTCCTGCTGGTGCCATGGACGGTAGCGCCAGCCCGATCCTCTCGATCAGTGCCGTGTATCACTCCTCACTCCGTCTCTCCGCGACCTCCTGTCTGCTGTCCAGCGACTCCAGCAGTGCTGCAAGTGATGTGTGATCCATCCCGTGTTCTGACACCACGTGTGGCAAAGTGGTTAACAGTGTGCAGGTGTAGGTGATCAATAATCAGACAAACAACGATAATCAAGGTGCAATGAAGGTTTAATTGTATAATCCAATGCCTGATGGCTAACAGCAGTAAACAATAACAATGTTAATGAAGCAATATAGCGGCGTGTATTGCTTATTTATAATCTGCGGGTTTGACCCGAAATAATAACAGTTCCGTTTCAGTTCACCCACACGTAACACATACACAAACACAAACACCAGTCCACAGTCTGTACTCTAGTGCTCGCTGATGAATACAGTTCTTTAGTGACAACAAAAGTGCAGTGTTGTTGATCCGGGTTTAGTGCTGGCCTTTGGCGACAGCTCCGGATCATGTTAGCCGTCCAAATAATTACAAACAGTATTATTAATGACAAACAAAAACAAACAAAACTCACGTTTCACAGCACAAGTTCTCCTTCTGGTCATTTAACATAACCACATCACTACGTCCCCTTTTTATAACGTCACCCATGACCCCTTGGTCAATGAGCACATCCGCTCCTCCAATCCACAGATGCCACGCCGTTTCCCGTCCGAGTCATTGAGTTCATATACCGTAGCTTTGCCCCCTTTCTAGATGGCCGACTTCCACCTAACCCTGGGAATAAACTGTCGTGCCATTTAGTGCAGGGTATTCTGTTCCCTTTATGCAGCTGCCTCGCAGGTCGGGAGGGAGCTCGAACACCAAGAATCAAATCGATCTCTGTCACAGGCCCGTATTAAATAAATTGTCTTTGTGCCTAGGTTCACTAGTCTTTCAGATGACTGTTACAGGCCAATATCTTCCCCTTTGTGTGACTTTTGAACCAGGCCCTCTACATGGACCAATTCACAGATACTTCTGATGAACCGGACAGTTTTCTCAGTCCTTATGTCAGTTCATGTATATAACCTCAATGGACCTTGCATTAGGTAATCTCAGGGGCAACCATTTAACACCCTTGAAATGGCTGATAAAAGCTAAAGCTGCATAATTAGTTGCAAATGTGTTCTGTCAACTAAGGTTCTTTTCAGGCTAAGCATACTGTGTCAGAAACTGCTTTTACCCTTAAAAAAAAAAGAGACTTATAACCACATGTTATTAAGTCCAAACTGCAACAGTCTAGAAGTTCAAATGTATTTTATTTCTCAATACTTTACATGGAAATTATTTAAATCATATAAAATGAGATTCCGATCACGCAGTTTTTATAGATAACAGCAATTCGAATAAATGTTGAAATTGTGAAGGATGTTCCAGGCAAGGGAATCAGCGAAAAGGATTCAGAGTTTTTGTCGGCTGCCTCCTGCAGCGGTATGGGGGGCTCAGATCGGCGGGAAAAATTGACGTTAAACCAGCCAAGCATTGTCTCCTCCAATAACACTAAAATGCAACTAAATCCTGTATCTATAGTACAGTGTTGATTTTGATATCCCATCTGCCCTAGCGGTCTGGCGTTTGCGCAGTAGGAAAACGAGAAATATGTTTGTTAGACCTGCTTTGCACGCTTAAGTGAAAAAAAAAAATCGAACTTCTCTCACAAATATTTTTTGTGTTGGTCAGAACAATTTATTGTGAGGGTTTGGGCAATTTATTTTGGGGAGGCTTAGCCTCCCCAAGCCTCGTATACTCGCCGCCTATGCTTGTACAGTTTGTTTCCTATGTGCCAAAGGTCCGAGTCCAGCTGTTGTTCACATTGAGGTTTAGCAAGCGAACCAGACACCTCTTTAGGTGGACTCGGTACGGTTCGTTTCCCAAGTGGAGTTTGTTGTTCACACTTCACACCTAATGTACCGAACTGTACCAAGTGCAGACCAAAGCCTCTAAACGGACCCAGTGTGAACACAGCCTTAGGTTCTGTGAAGAGTTTCAATTGGAATGGCAAATCAGCCCCATCAATACCATTGACTTTCATCTGGGTGTCTTCACCTGCTTGCTGAATAATCTGAATATCGGTTCATGCAGCTCTAATGCTCAATAAATTCCATGTTTTAGGAAAATAGCAAAAATATTTTCTCAAAAGTTCTTCATTTCTTTTCCATTTTCAATATAAAAAAGAAACTCGGAAGTATTGCTGCAGAAAAAATATATATTCTGTGCAAAAATGACCTGTGAAAATCACAACCTGGAGGTGTGCGCGGCTGCAGTGGGCAAACGAATATAATGTAGCACAATATAATCACAATATAATTTATGCTTTAGCTTTACTTTACTTTGCATGTGTTTGTACTTTTCATTATTTGCCCTTATTTCTCTTGTGTGTTTGTTATTGAAGCATAGTTATATATATATATATATATATATATATATATATATATATATATATATATATATAATTTATTGTTATTGATTATCGTTATTATGATAATTATTAAACATACAAAATCATAAGCATTGGAATTCCTGTGTTAGTTATTTTCAAGGTTAATGGGGTATAGCTTATTTGCTTCAAAATCTGACTAACCACTGAACATTTACCATCATGTAGTAACATACTTAATATAGCTTTTATGAGAAGAACACTCAACATTTTGACCTAAAATGTAAGCAAACAAACTAAGATGCATTACAATATTGAATTTGTGAGGCTACATGGGTTTATAATATACAGATAAAGAAATATGTATTGTGTTGAATCTCTAGACGCAGTTAAGGCTTTCCTCGTAATCAATTTAAAATGTTCATTTTTCATTCTTATGAGAAAGCCTTAGTTGGTAAATGGATTTTATAAATAGTAATCTGTCAAGACTTGTATAGATTAACAATTTGTGATGTTCACCAGTCATGTTGTTGATGTAAAAAAAAAGCAGTTATTTAGTGCAGGAACCTTCTAAATGGATAGTAGTATACTTTATTTCCTGATATATCTATACAAAGAGCAGCCTATATCAAGGTGACTGACAATTATGATCTTAGCTGAAGAAAATAATCAATTTAAACTCCACCCCTACAGCAGTTAGGGTGCATTATCGAAAATTTGAATATTCTATTTCCTCAAAATAACTTAACATATATAGTAGTTAACATTTAAAAACTATAAACATTACTGAATCAATCCCACAGAAATCTGCTAACTTAATTGCAACTTTCTGGATGTGGTTTCAAGGGATTTACTCCTGTCAATATAACATTGGGGTGCTCCTTAAACTATAGTTCAGTTTTCACATGAATGGTTTATTTTTCAGGCAATAATGATATTACCTGTCCTTTGCTATATTTAGGAAAATGTAAAATGTGAATAGAAGCCAAAAATAAAACATTTACCCAATAAATACTGTTAATGAATATATCATTCTGATCCTGATTCAGCTCTGTGTTTCCTTATCAATGTTATTCTCTGCTGAGAGGATACCCCACTGAACAAGAGCTCTTGCACCTCAGGCAACCTGCATTCATTTGTAATAAATTTACTTTGGTATGTACTTGCCTCCCAGTGCCAGGGTTGAACCCAAAGAAAAGCTCCTTGCACTGGTCACAGCTCCGTCCTGTTACTGAAGCATCCTTACAAATGCACTGACCAGTGTCACCACTGCAGATCTTGTGAATGGAGCCAACAGAATGGCAGTCACATGGTAAACAGCCGGTCTCATTTAGTGGAGGTAGATAAAACCCTGTTGTGAAACAAATTAATTATAACATTATTACAAACCATGAGCAATTGTCTAATAATTTCAAGTTTATACCAGACCAATGGCATCACATCTTAATGGAATTCATAAATACATAGACATCGAACATTAAAATATTAAAAATAAAAATAGTGATTAAGCAGAAAACATGCAAGTAACACCTATTTTCCCTTCACTGGTTTTTCTTCAACTTAACTTCACCAACAGTATACATAGTGTTTATTTGGACATTACTTTAATGGTTTATTGGATCCCCCCACAAACAAGTTACTGATTATTGGCTATTGACCTGAGCTAACAAACCCCACTTCATTTTGACATAATTCAGGATGGATATGTCTTTTAGTTGCCTACATGCAAGGAAAAAAGTGGCCTTTCAATCTACTGCACCTTTTCATATCTATATCTATAATGAAAAAGCTTGCTGTTTTAGTTAGATATATTTGCCTTTAAGTTCATAGTTATTTTGCTTATGAAAAGGCACTAAATATATGAATTAGGATGATCTGCTCTCCATTAACACAGACTACAAAGTTGCAGCTGGTGCTTTGGCTCAATATACTGGTGTGCTAATGCCAGCTTACACCCCAGCACTGCCAATTGGGTTAAGATCTGAACTTGACCCTATGATACGGTGAGTTTCCGGATTTCAAGCCTGCCAAGCGGCGGGGTCACTCTCCTCAGTAATAAGGTGAGTGGTTGTCCCCTGGGTTCGTCCAAGCTTGCTTGGCATACTGCCGGACCAATAGTCCAATTGTCAGGCACCTGTCAAAAAGCAGCCTGCAGCTGAACCAGCCTATTGCCCTCAGTAGGACAAGCTGCCTAGAAAATATTATTTCAGATGCTTCAGAAGGTATATAAAAATGGAAACAAACAGAAAAAAGCTAGAAAGGTAATGATCTGAAAACATGTGCGGTGTAATACAAAGACTGTGTAATATCAGACCTTCTGTGAAATCACAGCCAGAGTAGGTGGGGATTCAAAGGTCCTATGCTATAGAGAAAGTAAAATACATGGGGGTTTATTTAATAGATCTAAATGGTGGCATTATCTAGCATTGTGTGTCTCTTTAGTGTATTATTGTATTTAAAATTAAGTATAATGCCAGATATGGTCCAAATTACATTATGGAACACTACACCTATAAGTACTTTCCATGCCATTTGGAGCCCTGTTCAACAACTGTACATTTTAATTACTAAAAAAAAATGGGCATCATAGTTGGAGAAAAATGTTATTCATAAGTATATGCTGGTTGTAGTCATTTTAAAGAACAGACATTTATTTCTTATTTGTTTTATTGTTGTTTGTATTATAAGCCATGCTATTGCTATAATGTTATGCATGGTGTACTAAATGTATGCTTGCTGTCCCATGGGATCAACACTAAAACAAAATGTTACATCTCATGAGGGTATCCTGGTTAGGGAAAATTGTGAATAAATAAATAAATTAGAGTTCATGCAATCATAAGTATGCTGCCTACCACCTTCTGCCACCACACAAAAGTAACTGAGTTGACCTTTTTTAAAAATAAACAATTCCAGCAAGAAATATTCCTCTGATAACTCTGCTGACATCAGTGCTGAAAAATTCTTCCAAGCTATAATCTAGAAACTCTACCCAGAAGCTTAGACTTTGATATGTAAATATGATATGTCCCATCTTAATTGACTTTTGCTCAATATCCCTTCCAAAAACTCCATGATGTCAATAAAATCTGATTAATTAGCATTTTGCTGCTTTTTTCAGTTGTGTTGATGTAATTTTAGAAATACTGGCAGACCCATGTTTAACAGTGGTAAAATATTCACTCACATTGAAATCAAATTCACATAAAACTTAATAAAATCATCTATTTTTCATTTTTATTTTCTCTTAAACATTGTTTATTGAGGGGGTGATTTGATCAACCTTTACCTCACAGTGATAAGCCACCTGGATTGTTTTTAGCATTTTACAACAGGTGGAAATCACCCTGGATTACATCAACCTCATATTCAAGGTTATCCCATGATCCCGGGGTATAGGTTGATCAAACCAACCCCTCACTGCTGTAAGAGTTAAGAGTGTGCAGTTGCTTTATTTCTAGGATACTGTTGCTTTTCCACAATTGTTGGTTCACTGGATATGTCTGTGTTCTTCTTGAAACTGTTTGTCTCAGGTTTCTTGTCAGAGTATGATGTGAAACCTCAAGATTAAAGAGTGAATTCATATTGTTGAACTTCTCTAAGGAAAGGAAATTCCCAAGCTATATCCCAGATTTCTAAAAAGGGAGCCCATCTGGGGTTTCATTGAATGAGAGACACAGCAGTATTAGTTGGACTACCGTGGTTAACAAATTTAATAAAGATAAAAAGACGAGCAGCTAAAATACTTTTTTTTTAAATTATTACAAAAAATAGCAGAGTAAGAATGGAATTGTCTTTGAGCATGGGCACCTAACTTTGTTTAAAAGTGTGTGGTGGGGACGGGGGGACAAAAGTAAAGAACTGCTAAGTGGAGCGAGGACATTTTTTTGTTTTTGCTAAGAAGTTCTGGGAAACCAACTTTTTACTGTTCAATCTTTTTTCAAGTTACTGTTTTTGTAATAGTAAACCCACAAAATTAGGCAGGTGCAGCATAAAATGTAGACTATTTACCAACTGACCATTTATTACGTACAAACACAAGTAGTACCAAATGGCAGAACCAGTTCCAGTGGCACATCTGCACATTGCTAAACAGTACCTATAATTCCAACATGGAGTTTATTAAAGGGAAGTGCTAAATAAACACAAACAATAACATGTACAACATGTTATAATATGGCTTGTTTATTGATAGATATACTGACATACAGTATGTATGTTAACAGTTCAAATATTCCTTGCTCGGCTTTGCTTTAAATGTAGTGTTGGGTGCTACAGAGAATGTTTTTCATGTTTTGTCATCAGACATTGCTGAGCTCAGTTATCACAGCGAAACCAGCTGTTACAAGATTTTCAGAAAGTAAGAGTTCTCCGTCGCAGGGCACTGCTTGGTGCTAATAGGTTGAAACACTAAATGCCAGCCCCACATGGCAATGATAATTGGTTGAAACAGTTGATTCATGGTCTGATACTCTCTTCCTTAAGATAGTTTAGCCAGTAATAAAAAATATATTCCTATATTTCAGTATTAATATATTGTCTCTCCTGACCACCTGCCGAGTTCATATTCACTTAACGTTTTTTGTCAGCTAATGTTAGTCACGGTGCAGACCTTGGGTCAAACCAATATGTTAGTGTTGAGAGAATTTATTGAGATTGTTTATAAATGTGGCCCATTCTCTGAATACCATATTCAAATTTTGGGGGACACATGCCCTTTCTGCGCCATGGGTTAGGCGCCTATGTCTGAGCATTTTATTTATTAAGTCACAGAAGGAATTTATCAGTAGAAAAAAGTTTCTGCTTAAAACTACTCAATATCTTTTTGGACTTACGTTTATGCAGGTTAAATAAAAGTGCATTTTCACTCACTGTGTAGTCTATTGGGGGTTGGAGGGGATTTAAAGATTTCACCACCTTGGATACATGTGGAAAACCAACAAAAGAATGCAACCAATATCCCTCGGATATGTATGATTTCTTAAATATTTTGCAGAGCCTCGATGACAGCATAAAATATGTCTTATCTTACCGGTACTACTACCCAAGGAAATCAGACATCCTGGAATTTCACTCACCAACATAAGCACTTAAGAAAACCGTCCTGAGTATGAGCACATAAATAAGTTAGTATGCCAGTGTGCCAGTAGATGCTACCTGTAACATCATTCATCTAGGGAATGCTATGCTAGAAGAAAACCTCTAGTCAGCACTCCAGTGTGTCATATCAAAGATGAATACACTTTCTTTCCTTTTAGAAGTTGAATTAGGTTTGAGAGCCTGTACACTGAAATAGTTTTTAATGCTTCCACATGGAAGGATCTACAGCTTTAAACACTATAAAATATTCAGTGAAACATTTCGACAATAAATGTCGCAATTGTGTTTTGTGCTACGAAGACACTTCTCGTCTAACTGTGTCTAAGTTTCTTCTTAGTCCCTGACTGAGCTGCAAAATACAGTATAAAGTTACATTTGGATTATCCATTCATCAATTAAGGCCAGGTTAAGTCATAATTTAAATACATAAGCACTGGGGAGGATTCTTTGTTAACTTTGCCAATTTCGAGTAGCACTATTTCCTGTTTTTTTTATTTGTTTGTTTGTTTTATGAAAAGGCTATGGTCAGGCTTTTGTTCTTATTATTTTATTTCAGGTGTGCTGCAGCTGCACCTTAATGCATTTCAGTAGTGCATTGTTATTCTAGAAACAAATGCTTTAATTGAAAATTCAGTATATATTACGACTTACCTGATTTGCAAAGATTGCAGCTCCTCCCTTGTCGAGTGGGCAAGCAGACACACTGCCCACTAATCTGGTCACACACGGTCCCTACCACTGTGCCTGTGTGATCACAGTCACATAGCTGGCAGCCTTGATGGTTAGAGAAAGTGAGATTATAGGAATGAGGGGCACACCGGTTGCACTGCAGCTCCCTAGCACTGGTTTTACATGGACACTGGCCAGTTGACTTGTCACACACAGTGGAGCCATTTACTGTTCCCGCCGTGTCACAGCTACAATACAGACAGCCTAGGGAGTTGCTGTGATGTAGACTATGGTACCCATCCAAACATGTATCACAGCGCCGTCCACCAGCATTAGGTTTACAGAAACATTGGCCTGTCCAGGCATCGCACACAGTGCCAGGAACAGTCCCAGCAAGGTTGCAATCACATGGCCAGCAGCTGCCACTAGAGCTCAGTCCATAGAAGGTTTCCCTGCAGGTATCACACAGGAGTCCACCAACTCTCTCTCTGCATTCACACTGGCCAGTGAACGGGTGACAGAACTGGTGTAGGGAGCTGTTTCTGTTACACCTGCAAGGTTCACATCCATCCGGGTTGGTGCTGCTCAGGAATTTAAAGCCGAAATTGCAGCGGTCACAAGTAAGTCCTAAAAGAGAACGGGAAAGTAAGTGGCAGAGTTAATCTGAGTTTGTTTGATTTGAGTCATAGTAATGAGCCAGAATGGTTCAACCTCTGGCGAACCATATTACTTAGAAGCCACACAATTTGACATGGCACATAAAATAAACAGACATACAGTACCCGTTCAACCTATTGCAATAAACTGATCTATCCAGTTAAGTGTCGGTAAATTATAGATGCAATTGTGGAGAAGCAAAGCACTGTGCTAAAACCTACTACAGTACAATGTACCTGGAAAATATTGGGACTAACCAAAACACAATAGATATCATCACAGTTCATCTCCAATTGTCTTTAACTCTTTAAGTACAAAGCAACTTTAAATAATGTCTAACCTAGGATAAGTCATTAAAAACAAGTTCCAGTGTCTTGTACTAAAAAAATACAAATGGAAATATATTAATTCAGTTTATTGGGCTGCTTTTTTCAGTGGTTATCTTTCCTATAGGTCAATATATGTATGTAGTGGACCAGGTCTGCAGTTTGGAAATTGTTAATCTTCATACATTAAACTGGATCTTGCTTTAATATATGTATTTACCAGGTCAAACCTTGCTTAGTTTCAGCTTATGAGATAAATTGCCAAGGTGGCTAAAATGTTTAAGATTTCTAATTGTAAATGTACAGTGAATGTTACTTTGCTATGTGTCTCACAGAAAATATGTGAATTAGTGAAGTACAACTTACTGTCACAGCTAAACTGAACTCATGAATAATCAATATGTGAAATAACAATGGAGCACTCTTTATATTATTAGTATTGTTGTAGTAGTCATAACAGTAGTTGTCGTAGTCGTAGTACCTTATACTGAAACATTAAATATATTACCAAATCAATTAAAACTGGTGATTAAAACGTCACTGTCACTGAAATTCAAACAAATTCAACTCGACTATGTAAACAAATATGATGGGCCGGATATTAATTGGATTATACAGCAGTCAGAAAAGCAGATGGAGACGGAGAAAAACTTTTTTCTAACTATACGGTACGAACTTCAAAAACATTTTCTGTTACTTATTTCTGTTATTTATTTATTTACGTATGCTGTATCAGCTACATTTAAACAAAATATATGAAGTCGTATTTACTATCCAACCTTGCCTCACTTATTTTCTTGACTGATTCATATATTAAATATGTACTGCAGACTCAGCCTGCGGCTTCGGGCATCATAGCCCCCTTTTGGTAACAATAGTCTTCCCTCGGGTCAATAATTTTCAACTATAGCCCTCCTCTACAGTCAATATATATATATATATATATATATATTATATATATATATATATATATATATATATAATATATACACACAGTGCCTTGCAAAAATATTCAGGCCCCTGACCAATTCTCATATTACTGAATTACAAATGGTACATTGAAATTTTGTTCTGTTTGATATTTTATTTTAAACCACTGAAACTCAAAATCAATTATTGTAAGGTGACATTGGTTTTATCTTGGGAAATATTTTTAAGAAAAATAAAAAACTGAAATATCTTGCTTGCATAAGTATTCAACCCCCACACATTAATATTTGGTAGAGCCACCTTACGCTGCAGTAACAGCTTTAAGTCTTTTGGGTTAAGTATGTACCAGCTTTGCACACAGTGTCGGAGTGATTTTGGCCCATTCTTCTTGGCAGATTTGCTCCAGGTTGTCCAGGTTGGTTGGACGACGCTTGTGGAGCGCAATTTTCAAATAGTGCCACAGATTCTCAATGGGATTGAGATCAGGACTTTGACTGGGCCACTGTAGGACATTCACCTTTTTGTTCTTGAGCCACTCTAATGTTGCTTTGGCCTTGTGCTTGAGATCATTGTCTTGCTGAAAGGTGAATTTCCTCCCAAGCTTCAGTTTTTTAGCGGACTGAAGCAGGTTCTCTTGCAGTATTTCCCTGCATTTTGCTCCATCCATTCTTCCTTCAATTTTAACAAGATGCCCAGTCCCTGCTGATGAGAAGCATCCCCACAGCATGATGCTGCCACCACCATACTTCACTGTAGGGATGGTGTGTCTTGAGGCATGGGCAGTGTTAGGTTTGCGCAACACATAGCGCTTTGAGTTTTGGCCAAAAAGCTCTATTTTGGTCTCATCTGACCACAAAACCTTTTCCCACATCGCAGCTGGGTCACTCTCATGCTTTCTGGCAAACTCCCAGACGTGCTTTCAGATGGTACTTTTTGAGTAACAGCTTCTTTCTTGCCACCCTCCCATACAGGCCAGTGTTATGCAGAGCTCTTGATATGGTTGACTGGTGCACCATTACTCCACTCCCAGCCACTGAACTCTGTAGCTCCTTCAAAGTGATTGTTGGCCTCTCTGTGGCTTCTCTCACAAGTCTCCTTGTTTGAGCGCTGAGTTTTGAGGGACAGCCTTTTCTTGGCAGTGCCTGGGTGGTGTGATGCAGCTTCCACTTCCTGATTATTGATCCAACTGTGCTCACTGGGATATCCAAACACTTGGATATTATTTTGTACCCTTTCCCTAATCTATGCATTTGTATTACTTTATCACTAACTTCTGTAGAATGCTCTTTGTTCTTCATTTTCCTTCAGATTCACAGCCTGACCAATGATCCTTCAACAGTGGGATTTTTATTCAGAAAATATGACAACAACTTTAATGGTTCACAGGTGGAGGCCAATGGTAAGGTAATTGTGTCCTCGTTAGGGCAATTTCTTTCATCGGTGTAAACTGGTAGCTTCCACAGCACAGGGGTTGAATACTTATGCAAGCAAGATATTCCAGTTTTTTATTTTTCTTAAAAATATTTCCCAACATAAAACCAATGTCACCTTACAATAATTGATTTTGAGTTTCAGTGTTTTAAAATAAAATATCAAACAACGAAATTTCAATGTACCATTTGTAATTCAGTAATATGAGAGAATTGGTCAGGGGTCTGAATACTTTTGCAAGGCACTGTATATATATATATAAACAATAACAAGTAGTTGTCATGCCGTCAAAAACCTATAAATACCTCCAATGCTTTGATTCAAACACAGGCTCCCTTGAGAAAGATATGTACAACATATCGAAACGCTGGGCAGCTGGCTCTTTGAGCTAATATATATATATATATATATATATATATATATATATATATATATATATATATATATATATATATTGAGCATGAATAAAATACATTTCCATAGAAGGCAAGTCCTTGATTGATGACTCACCTCAGGCATAACATTTAATTTCACTAAGAAAAATAAATAAATAAAAAGCACAATAAAGGCAGCAAAATGTAAAAATTACTGTAAGGTTGAAAAGAATTATGGTTCATTTTGAACTATTAAAACAGGTCTACATGGATTCATATCATATCAAGTTTTAAAAATATGCGCAGCACTTATTTGAATTTGCCATACATATTCCTGACAGGTAATCTATTGCTAATGTTACTGAGCAATGCCTAGAGGGCACCACATTTAGTGTTAACAAGTACAGGGAACTTCATACGTTTGGCATTTACTGCACATTCCACCTCCTTTCTATTGAATTTGAAAGGCCTACTTTCATGGATTTATAGGTACTAATATGTTTTTGGCATCATCATTTTTAACTTCATTACAAAAATGTGTTAACGGTGTAAGATTTAATTATTTTTCTACAATTCATCAGCATTTGGATGCAACCTTTTTTTTTTTTTTTTTTACAGTCAACCTCTATGCATAAGTAAATATCTAGCTGAGGAAATGTATGTATTTTTTAATATAAATACAATCATTGATCATTTCAACTTATTTCTAAAAAAAATGGCATGCAATACTGTATGTCTTTCGGAAAAACATACATAAGGAAAATAATATATATATAATCTCATATTTATAGCTATAATGTTAATTATTTAGTTTAACATTATAGGTCACTGATACTTTATATACCAGGAGGTACCTGCCTAATAGAGTAACCCAAATACATACCATTTATCAGAGCAAATGAATAATATTATTACTAAAATAAATTCAAGGTTGGTATTAATCATATTGTGATTTCAACTATTCATACACTAAGCAAACTTGTATGCTTCAGAATTACAGAACACTGTACAATTACATCTCACAGACAATTAGATTTGTTTCATGCAAATATCTTGCAACACCACCACGAGCAACATTAATTAAATAACATTTCTGGTTAAGACTGCAACAACATTTTTATGTTTTACGACACAATTCTTTTGTCTCATTCATTCAAAAAGGTGGGTTATCCAACAGACTAAAGTACAATGAGGATTTGTAAAAGAAACCACAGTTAAACAATCCATATTAGCCAACTCCTAATATTAATTTATCTATTTAATGTCAGTCAATTATTGTTTTGAATACAGTAATTAAAATAATTAATAAGCATAAACAACTCAAGGCAAAGGTTTGAATCATCCAGATTAGCACTTATCTTGGATGACTTTATGCTACCTTAAATAAAGTAGTACAAGATTTGTGTTAATCTGGGTCTGTGAAATCACCCCAAAGTGTTGAATTCAGAGATGGAAATTTCACCATCTTATCTGAGCCTGTGATCTCTCTGACTTTTCAAAAGCTGAGGTGTGACTTTAGACTCAGCTTGTAAAACCAAGCATGGCTCAAAATGTTATGCAATGGGAGTCTTGTATTTCCTTCTCTGTGAATTAGTGTTGTATTAATCCAGAATTCTCATGCCAAACTGCACTCGTTATGTGGATTGTTTTACTGAAATCAACACTTTCCTGTGTTACTTATTTAATTAAATAATGCATGCCTGTTATGAAAAAATAAACCTATATTCCATAGTATTATTAGTATTCATAATAGTATCATTATTGTTATTATAAGCTTGAATGTTGACACTTACCGGTAACAACTTTAGGAACAGTGCACTGAGGAAGGCACCAGCCAAAACGTTTGACAATGGGGGAGTTTGCATGTGTGGTTATTTGCACGTGACAATGCACATCCACTTTGGGAGAACAGCTCAAAAGGATCAAGTTTGTGGTTGAAAATAACGGCCACATAGAGGGATAGAGTAAATCTCATTTACTCGTGATCATGACGTAATACACGGGTAATACACACCCATTTTCACATGGAAACATACACTGTTCCCAATACAGTCTTGGGAGCATACGTGGAAGGTGTCAGTAGAAGTAAAACATATTATTAAACAACCAGGCACGAGGCATTTACAAATCACAGCTTATTACATGATCTTAACACTGTGCTTTAGAGTTTCACTCAAACAAGATGTCAACTGACAACCATGGATTTCCAGGTGAGATTCTCTCATGTTCCTGTTCTCTGTGCATGGAAACCACATTTTCCCGAGCTGTCTGCGAAAACAGCACAAGAACTCTCTGCATGGCTAATTTGCATATCGACCTCCTCCTTTCTTATTCATTTGCAAGACATCAGGTGAAAAGAGGGTCTTCTTGAGTAAAATAAACTGAGATTGATTGTTGTGAAGTTATGTGTGTATACTATTGACACTTGAAATATATTAAAACTGATTTGGTAAAGAGCCTGGTAAATATATTCAATTATTCTTTATCCTTGCCTTGCACACTCTTTGTGAGAGAAATGCAATAGGAAAGTTTAAACACCTTTCTCTTCCAAACAAGGATGGGTGGTGTTAGCCTCTCCTTAGTGATCCCTCTTCCAGAGGTGGATTACACCCAATGGGCTTTACTATCAAGACCAGCTGAACAACAGCAATCAATTTAATACGCCCCTAGCCCCTTTTTTTAAAATTAATAAAAATAATCTTCTAACGAACACAGGTTAATGAAATTAACCATCATATGGATTATGATTGCATTGCTAAATATATATATATATATATATATATATATATATATATATATATATATATATATATATATATATATATATATATATATATTATATATATATATATTTGGTTATTTAAAGACACAACTATAAACATCTTGTTTTTCAAAGCCAGTTAATAGTGTTTAAAGTAAGGTGATATTATCTGTAATCTGGGTCAGCTATGCAAATAGTGGTTACTGTTAACTGCTATGTAAATTAAATTCTGTAAAAAAAAATGTTTTATTTATTCCACATGTATGGACTGGGACGTGGGCTTTGCTACAATGCAATCTTCACTTTATCAGTAACGCTCCCTGTGTAATATTCCCATACATCAACATTTCAAAGTGCATTATGTATACAGTGTATTTCAGGCACTTGATAAATGTTGTCCTTATGAAACCGCTGCTCCCCTCAAATATGTTGGGAGGTAATAAATTGCTATAATCAAATTTAATTTCTGGAAAATACCTGTGGGAGCAACAAACAAAAAAGCGAGTCCTGTAAAAAAAAATAATAATAATGTGATAAATAACAGAGAAAGGGGCAGTTTGTTATAATCAACTTGGCATTGAATTACAAAATTTAAATTATGTGGCCTTGATAACCAGCCATGGCAATATACATGATCTTCAGAGTAATGGTTCGTTTGCATTTCATAAGAAGCAGTTCACAGGCAAAAAAAAAAAAAGAAATGGAACAGATTTATCACAAAGGACCTCGGAAACATGGAAAAGCTCTGAAGAAATCAATTTTACTGGAGCTAATAATGCAATTAATATAAAATGCAATGATTGGCTGGGAATGTATTAGGTGGTGAACAGTTTAATCATGTAATTTACTTAAAATAAATAAATTAAAAAAAAAAAAAAAAAAAAAAAAATTATATATATATATATATATATATATATATATATATATATATATATATATATATATATATATATATATATATATATATATACACACACACACACACACACTTCATTTCAGGTCTTTAAATGTATTATTATTATTATTATTATTATTATTATTATTATTATTATTATTATCTGTAGTATAGCCCTATAGATTATATTAGAACTCCTAGAGTTTACAGCCTTATTATGTACAACTGACTTTACCACAGCACACAAACTGGCAGTTTAATACAAATGACGACCATATTTCAAAATTTTACTGATGAAGACACAGACGTGTTCATTGAAAATCAGGAAAATACTGCTACTAAAAGCGTACCATACCTTGAAGAAAATAGCGAAAACAGGAAAATTAATCAAATACCAGTACAGCAACTCGACAACATACTGCTGAAATTTATCCTGTCAGCGAGGCGTCAAAAAGGAGACGAATTTGAGATACACACCCTCTGCAGTATACTGGGAAGCACAGACAGGTATTTAAAGCAACACAAATATGAAAGTTCAATTTACTACGGTAACCAAACGGACTTCACAAAAACAAAAGAATGTTTACAAGGGAAGAGAAATGGTCATGTGTGCTACATTTTCAAGGTTGTAAACGGCTACAACTAATTATAACAAATAAAGTACACCAAAGTATACAATAAAAAGCCTGTAATTGTATCTCAGGCTTCTGGTGACATGGATACTCAACCTTCATCTCGTCGTTTATCTTGCCACCAGAAGCCCTTGTTATTATACTGTTATTAATAATATTCAGGGGTGAAATTCTCAACAAAAAAGTGCAGGTACTCATATGCACAGCTGGGTGTAAACAATTAAAAATGGAGACAATTGGAGTGCCAATGAATAAATACTTTTTAAATGTATACAAATTGGTACACAATACATTTATAAATACAAAATAAGCCTTTAAAAATAACTGATCAATTATAACCAATTCACCATAAAGAAGGAAGCTGAAAGCTTTGTATTATTATTAATATTTGTTTATTTAGCAGGCGCCTTTATCCAAGGCGACTTACAGAGACTAGGGTGTGTGAACTATGCATCAGCTGCAGAGTCACTTACAATTATGTCTCACCCGAAAGACGGAGCACAAGGAGGTTAAGTGATTTGCTCAGGGTCACACAATGAGTCAGTGGCTGAGGTGGGATTTGAACCGGGGACCTCTTGGTTATAAGCCCTTTTCTTTAACCACTGGACCACACAGCCTCTGCTTGTATCACTCAGTCATGTGCTGTAATATAACACTTAAGTTAAACCTTAAATTACACATTAAGAAATATGACACTATGCAGTACCTGCTGTAGAGAGGGTTTTGTTTCAAGATATCCTTAAAAAAGGGACGATGTTATAAAAAATGGTTTAAAAAAAAGAACTGTGCTATGAAAAAATGATACAAAAAGGTCTAAGTCAAACAATGCACAATAGGGGCTAAAATACCCCTCAGATGTTTTATGTAACAGGCACTACTACGACTAATGATGTACTTGGCCATTTTAATCTCCATAGTATTCTCTGAAATCATCCCCATACTTTCCAGACCCTGGGTACTCACCTAAAACAGGACCTGGCCATGCTACAATAATAGCCTTGGATTAGAACATATATCACTGTTTCTTTTATTTATTTTGTATGCGTTTCTCTTGTGTTTCTGTGTAAATTAATTAATATTCCAGAAAAGTATTTTTTCAGGCAGAAACAGTATAAAAGTAGACTTTGTTTTATTATTTTTTTTATCTCTGGTATTGTTTTCTGCACAAGAAACAAAGTGGCAAAAGACACATTTTCATAAAGTAACATAATTTTGTGGTTTACTTCTGATTTTTTTTTAGATGTACATACAAGTGAAAACTCACATTTAACTTAAATCAACTCTTCAAAATGTTTTAGAAAGGGGGCATTGTACAAAGAAAAAAATACCTCAATGTTTTGGTTTTCGTTTATTACAGTCCTCATAACAGAAAATACTAGGATCACAAGAAAACAAAACGTTGATCGCTATGCTTAACATGTACCTTGCAAGTTGGGCCCGTGTTTGAAAAGCGTGAAGCACACCTCCACCTGTATCCTGATTCTGACTCACTTACCAAATCGGAAGCAGCACTTTGTTGATCCTGGTTTTTTAATGTTAATCCCTACTGTCCCACACATCACTTGCCATTTTAGAAAATGTTGCGCTAATTGTGGCAATGTGGTAAATCATTGCAAGACAAAACGCATTCTGATAATCATTTCTAATATTTATCAACTATGTAATTTATGGCAAACACTGACGTGGATTTTTGCCTTCAAATGCATGTGCAGCAATGGTCGTTCGAATATTCAGATAGTTTCTCCGCCGCACTAAAGAAAATAATTATTACTTCATAATAATAATAATTACTCCACACCGCTGTTTTCACGTTGCACTGCAAAGGTCTTCTCTTGTTGATCAACGAATGAGCACTGACACGAAGCAAAATGGGCAGAGATTTGTGGCGCATGTCAAAATGAAATCTGATCAGAATGAAAGCTCGGTCAATCAACATGCAGTGATTATACTGATGTTAATGGTGGCCAATAGCAGCTAACAGAAACAGACGCTGTGTGAGGAAACAAAATGCAAGCAGCATGAACTGTGCTGAATGAAAGCGCATTTGAGAAACGTTCAAAATAAGTACTGTTATGGAGTACCGGCAGAATTTCACCCCTGATAATATTAATAATAATAATAATAATAATTAGGTGAAGGTGGGTGTGGAGATGTTTACATTAATACAAAATTATATTTGCTTTTTGTGTTTCTGTGTTTTTTTGTGGTGTTTTTTTGTAGCAGCGAAACATATAAAAAAACACAAACTCTTTATTTTTACCTACCGATAACATTTGTCTTGCACTTGCATTGACCTGAATTTTGGTGACAAGTAATATCTCCATTCAGCGTCCCTGAGGTATTACAGTTACAAGGACTGCAGCCATCAGGGTCCAAGTGTTGTAGATTATAGAATCCATGCTGGCACTGATTGCACTGTCTGCCAGACACATGTCTCTTACATTTACACTGCCCTCCAATCTAAAAGAGATAGGGAACACCATGTGATTTGGATTAAATCATTACCCATTGTACTATGAACATGATAGAGCTTATACAATGAAAAAAAATTAAAAACACAAAACCACTCAAGGAATGCAAATAAAAGATCTGGTGAGAAAACATATAATTTGACAAAGAAAAAAACAGGCACATACAGTGCATAGAACAAAGGAAATGAAGAGAAATGCAATTTGTAGATGGTACAATAGAAACAGGATCATAAATGATTACATTGGTTATAATGTATAAGGAAGAATAATGATTAAAGAAAATGTTATAGAAATAATGCAGAGAACCTGGATAAGCAAACAATTGTTATCTAATATTTAATATGATTGATCACAGAATTGATTTTCAATTTCCCTTACCTATTTATCCATTGAAATGAATCTGCATTTGAATCATTGATTTCAAAGTAGTCATGGAAAGGATGTGTAATGGAGATGTACACTTGGAAACCAGATTATTAAAGAGAATTTTAGATACTGCCTGTTTGTTTCTGATAATAAATTTGATAAATATCATTCTAAATTGCCAAGCTGCAATTAATACGTCAGTGGATCGATTTCCTTGTTCTTGAAACATTCATCAATCCGTGTGTTCACAATATATGATAGAGAGTAATGTAAACAATTTGTCAGTAAGTAAATACAATTGTTTTGAATAGCAAGACTAAAGAAAATCATTGGCAAATGTAATATGCTATAAGCAAATTGGAAGCATGTTATTTTAAGTTCCGTTAACAATGTAATTACTTTGCAACTACTTAGTAATGACATTGTATTTCATCAACATAAATTCCACATTATTCACACAGAACCCTGAACCTAATTCATCATGAACAGGGACCGTGTTAACACGACACAGGGTAGACAATAGGAAAAGGTGTTGAATGTATCATTAATGAATGGTTACTTGATGTGAATTAGACATAGTTAGAAATGTGTTAAGGAACCATGCTCCTTTGTAACAACATTTCTAGTAACACATTTTTAAAATTAAGCAACACAAGCAAATCAGTCCTAAACACATACTAAATAAACATTACACAATTTTTGTATTTTACGTCCAAATAATGTCACCTACAGGCCTAGCTTTACCAACTTGCAAGCAGGAAAAATGAATAAGCACCTACCTCTTTGCATAACAGGCTGCCATTAATGACACCAGCTCCATAACAGTCACAAGGGTTGCACACATCGATTGCAGAAAGAGCAACATCCAGTTCTCGGAAAAAGAAATGCCTGCACAATTCACAGTTTCTCCCTTCAATTGAAAAGGTACAATATTAACTGCTTAAAATTCAATCATAATAAGAGTATAATTCAAAATTAAAAGTGGTATTCCTCAGAGAGATCTGGGAGAACTTTAATTTTCAGGATGTCCATTTTAATGCCCCCTTTCATCTCTACCTGCCACTTTACTGATGCTGAGCATATTAAACAATGAACCTGTTACAGGTTTTGTTTTACTTCATTAAAATTCCATCTGCTATGTAATAATGGCACATTTCTGCAAATCCACGTTGTATGGAGAACCGTGCATGCCTGTCACAATACCATTTTCATCAACAACTTTTTTTGTTGAAGCAAAATGTGCATTACTACTGTTAATTAAAAAATGTATATTAGGTATGTTAATACAAAATAGCTAACGTTTATACAAATCCAAGTTCATATGCAGTCAAGTAGCAGGTCAGATTTAACAAAACATGAAAAAGTAAGCTTTAAATGACATTAAGTGTTTTTGTTTTGTGTTTTTTTTTTTTTTTTTTTACATTTCCCCGACTGTTTTATGGTGTTTACATTCATTCTGAATGTGTTGGTTATGTTGCTCCAGTATTTAGTTATTATAATTTTCTATAAATCTGCCTTTACCAGACTTTTAACTGCTTGAGCTTATGTAGAGAATCTGAAATACTGGGACTGAACAGCCTTCCTCATTCCATTCAAAGCAAATACATAATATTATAATTTGAAAGTTGCTCAGTCTTGCAAGTTGCAGTATACACAGGGTGAAAATTATATTTTGAAGTTACTGTACTTCAGAAAAGGCGCCTTAGAGGAGGCAAGGGAGGGTTCCTCCCCAAAAATATCATAATCATCATCATCATCATGATAGTTATATAATAATAATAATAATAATAATAATAATAATAATAATAATAATAATAATAATATAGTAGTGAGATGATGATGATGATTATACCAACACCTTAAATTCATACTATGCAGTTAAGCAGAGACACGGCTCTGTTGGTTTTCGTTATCTCCAGTATACTCTAATGCAAGTTGCCAACAGTCACCTGACCCTAGAAACAGGTTTTTATTGGATGAATCACATTCTTTTTTTTTCACAGAGGTGGCCAGCCTCTCCTGTGTCTCCGGTGTACTGTCATGTAATGAACGCTGTGCTGAGCATGCGTGAAAGTCATGGGATAGCTAGTGGTGCCTCAGACAACATTCCCGCCCAACTGCAGAACTTGTGTAAGAAATCAGTAGTGAAATACAGTATTTTGATACCAGACAGTGTTATTGAAAACTGTTATTTAAAGTGAAATGGGAACGTGGTAGATCCATTTAGAACGCTGGAGTATATGGAGAAGGTTTCCATAAAAGGTGCAGGTAGGCCTCGGCCTAAACAAATGCAGTACAAGAAGATTCTGGAAAGAGTATCTTATTTCAATGTAATTGGTATGACAGAGTAGATTGGCTTACTGGCAGCACTGTTACAAATCGCCTGTATTGTTGGCCGTGTTTTTAATATTTCTTCTTCTACGCATACATGGATAAAATACGGATATGCTGATTTAAAAAACTTGGACCCTGCAGTGAAACAGCACGCCAAATCATAGGAGCACATCAATTCTGAGGTGAAACTATAGCTATTGGGCCAAAAAAAATGTAATTTTGGATAATATAATACTTCAGATTTGCAATCGGTTTGCATGCATGGAGGAAACGCGACACCTTGACCTACTAAATTCTGACAATTTTGCAACGGTGCATAAGGAATTTCCAGATGAAGCATTCGATTCCCTGAGTATATGGATGATTCTTTGACATGGATCGCTTAAAAGTGCTGCAAGTTTTCTACTCAGATAGGGAGCTGCAAGGCGAGAGTGGAAAAATTGCAGACCTGCTGCGGTACTACAAAGATCACAGTCTTGACAGAGCTATGCACCAGCTTTACAAGCTCATTTCTTTAGTAATGAGAATAGGTGCAACTTCAGCTGGTGTGGAAAGCAGCTTCTCGTGTCTCAAAAGACTAAAAAGTTATACCAGAAACACAATGGGATAAGAATGACTAAAGAACTTGGGGATTCTGTCTATTGAGAAGGGAATCGTGAAGGCACTGGAGAAGAATCCCCGCTGGCATGACCGTGTGATTGACCATTTCACACCTCAGGAGGAGAGAAGGGCAGACTTTATATACAAGTAAAGCTAGACAACTGTTGAACTGACAGCTTTAATCTTTTTTGTCGTAAAATAGTAATTTACTGTCAAAGTCCATAGTAAATGTAATATCTTGGGAATTCAATTATCAGTCATTTTTACATACATTGATTGTTTTGAAACGTACAGTGATGTGACATGCACTAAACTTGTTCTCTTTGAAAGATTGTATGTGGATTGTGACTTTGCTATTTGCGCTATCTTTCTATTATTATCTATTTTGATACCGTAATTGTGTTTACAAGTATGGAAGCCCATTTCCGCCAGTATATTAATTACAATGTGTTTGTGTGTTCAGTTTATGGTACTTTGTTTATGGTTTATGTGGTTTGTGTGACTTATGTTTGGGCATTGCAGTCATGGTCTACCACCAGATGGCATATCTTTATTTTATAATGTTTTTGATGTTTTGTATCACCGTTTTTTCACTGCTTCGATTGTATTTTCATTACATTTATGTAAAAAAGTTTCGTAATTAGAAGGATATACATATATATAAATATATATATATATATATATATATATATATATATATATATATATATACACACACACACTGTATATATAAAAACCCAACTCCCTTACAATGTGCCTTATCTGTGTGTCAAGTGTCCCATGTTTTCAATGAAGCCATTACCTGTAGTGTTATGCTGGCAATTGTCACATACTCCACCTCCCCCTCTGAAGTGTTCGTTGGGAAATGGGTCCAGAGAGCTGTTATAATGGCACCTTGTGGCATGGTTATAGCACTGACAGGGCTTGCAGTTATATGCTCGTACTTGGTCTCCACGATTGAAAGGTTTGTCATTGAAGAGAGGCATACAGCGATTACACTAAAAAAAAAAAAAAAAAAAAATACATAAATAAATAAATACACAAGACAGTTTGTTTACTTACAGTATACTTTATACTGAAATAAATGCCTCAGTGTATAAAATAATAGGCTAACAAAATCAGTGCAGGTTCATTTAAATATGAAATCCTTCATAATTCACCAATAATATTATCGTGGAACTAGTATACTGACCAACACCTACATTTCAGAAGAAGAAAAGTTTATTTGTTTTAATTTAGAATCCCAGTCTACAACAAGAGTGGACACTGTGAGAAATCCCATTCTCATCCCCTTTCTCAACCATGCTCCAGTTAGAGATCTATATTATACACAGCATGGTACTACATGCGATCAGCACATGGGTAATATGGTATTTGATCGTATGCTAGCAGGTGGAGATGAGTATGGCATCTACAAAAATTGGAAATTGTATTCCGGATATCAATTGATGACAGCAAGTATCCAAAGTACCAATCAATAACACAATGAATGTAAACCAGTGTTTATGTTTTTCACAGTTTGTTGGCTATCAAATAACTACTTCTTAAATAAGAATGGCTTAATGCTAAAATGCAGTGTTTGGTAGCATATAAAACATCAGAAATACAGTTCTGTGAAAAAGTATTTGCCCTGTCTGATTTTCTGCATTTTTGCATATTTTTGACACTGAATGTTATCAGATCTTCAACCAAAACCTAATATTAGATAAAAAGGGACCCTGAGTGAACAAATAACACAAAAAAATTGATACATATTTCATTTATTTATTAAAGAAAGTTATGCAACACCCAGTGCCCCTGTGTGAAAAAGTAATTGCCCCCTTAGACTCAATAACTGGTTACGCCACCTTTAGCAGCAATAACTGCAACCAAACGCTTCCTGTAGTTATTGATTAGTCTCTCACAGGGCTGTGGAGGAATTTTGGCCCACTCCTCCATGTAGAACTGCTTCAACTCAGTGACATTTGTGGGTTTTCAAGCATGAACTGCTCGTTTCAGGTCCTGCCACAACATCTCAATGGAGTTTAGGTCTGGACTTTGACTAGGCCATTCCAAAACTTTAAATGTATTGTTCTTCAACCATTCTGATGTAGACTTGCTTGTGTGTTTCGGATCATTGTCTTGCTGCATGACCCAGCTGCGCTTCAGCTTCAGCTTCAGCTCACGGACGGATGGCCTGACATTCTCGTGTAGAATTCTCTGATACAGAGCAGAATTCATGGTTCCTTCAATGGTGGCAAGGCTGATGCAGCAAAGCATCCCCAAACCATGACACTACCACCACCATGCTTGACCGTTGGTATGAGATCCTTACTGTGGAATGCAGTGTTTGGTTTTCGCCAGACATAACGGGGCCCATGTCGGCCAAAAAGTTCCACTTTTGACTCATCTGTCCATAGAACGTTGTTCTCTAGAACCTGTGTGCTGACAACTTCACTCTGATGGTAAGGGCCAAATTTATATTTAGTCAGATTTATATTGGGCAAGGCTGGCCCAAATCAGGCCTTGTTGTTAACCTGACCCTAATTATCCCTTTAATTGGGTTGAGTTAACTGGGGGGGGGGGGGGGGGGGGGGGGGGCAATAACTTTTCACACCTGAAGATTGCATGTTTGATTACCTTGCACACCAACAAACAAATGAAAGAAGCACCAAACTTTGGTGTCATTTTTTCTCTCAGACTCCCTCTATATACTACTACAACCCACAAAAAAATCTGACAAAATACAATGTGAAAAATGTGCAAAAATGCAGAAAATCAGACAGGGGGCAAATACTTTTTCACGGCACTGTATGTGTAAAATGTCCTATATAGTTTATACATCTTCTCTCAGCTAAAGAGTCATGCTATGTTAACTATATATTTCATAAGTAGAACTATAAAAATGCCTAACAAGACATATACAACATTGTTCAGAATAGCAAGAAGTCAGTTGGAATTTCCTCACCATATGACATGGTCTGTAAATGTTCTCAGAAAATTTCAGTCAAAGAAGCTACTCAGAGTAAAACAACACAGATAATGTATGAAGAGACAGCATGATGAAAATCTGTTGTAACCTACAGCTCTGTGAAAAACAAACCACAATCCAGGCTGCCATTGGACTGAGATGGTAGCACAAAGAAAGCAACTAAAGAATTTAGTGATACAGAGAACCATGTATTTTAAATTTGGATAGCGGTGACACTATGGCCGATTCCAACCACATGCTGTTTTACATCGTCATTATTAACAAAAATAAATACCAAATACTTACAAAAGCAGCTGTCCAGCATTGGTTAGTAGCATAGTACACAAGCCACATGTTATATGTTTTTGTTAATTGTAATTATTTTTCCCATCAAGACACAATAGAGCTGCAGTAACCCTATATCCCCACCCGAGTAATGCCTACCTATCAGACTCTACCTTGAGGAGCTTGAGCATTGCAACAGCAAAGCAAGGCAGATTATAAATCAATATTTTATTTTTATTTTAATTAACACAGAATTACCATATCAAGTTCACAATACTGGTACATAATATACTGTTCTGTTTGTGACCACGGTTGTCTATTTTTACTATATATTAACTCTCCACATTATTTGTTTCAGTTTATTGAACTGATTGGGTTATCCCATTTGCCTTGCATTGCTTAGAGCCATAATACTGCAAGGATTGTGGGTTATCTACAGCTACCAGCTGAATCCTAAGAACTTATTAAGCATTTATAGTAATTTGAGTCTGGCTGAGCAACACTCCACAATGTTTAGTCTAGTAAATAAAGCACTGGGTTGCTCTCAGAAGTGGTGTTATTTATAACAATGTCAGAATCGCCAGATGTTACAATATCTATTATTTCATAAGAACTCAACTAAATGAATGGAGACAGAATCTGAAGGCAGAGGATATGATCATTTGAGACTGGTAATGTTGTTTTTTTAAATTCATTAAATGTGTAAATCAGTATAGAATGCTAAAATAAAGTAAAATATTACAAATAATGTTCAATAACATTACCACGGGGGCAAGCGCAAGGGCAACGCTCACAGTCATTGCACTGCAGGGAGGGTCTGTCCCAAGAGAGGGATTTTGATCAAATTTAGCGCCCGCCACAAGTCTAATCCCATGCATTGTCTTTGCGCTAAGCTAATCACTGCTGAGTAGGAGGTGAAATCTGATGCCCAGTTGTAAGAACATTCCCTTTAAGAAACTGTTTGCGCTGGCACCAGGACGCTCGAGTTGGGAAAAATAAGACCATCGCAGCATGAAGTAGGTATTTGTCAATTCACAGACAACGAAAGGAACGGTTCACACCACAGGACTAGATCTTTTAGCTGGAGGTTGACAATAATATGTGGCACAAAACATCGAGTGAACCCAGGGCAAATAAGGTGAAAGAGGCATGGGAACAAATAGCTGCATCTATGAATGCTTCTTTGACTAGCATCCAAAGAACTGCACAAGAGTGACGAAAATGGTTCAACAATGTCCGGCAGAGAAGCAAACTCAATTTATCATCTGCTTGCCAGGCTACAGTATCTACAAGTGGGGGTCACAGACATTTGCAGAGCTTTTTTAGATGTTATAGTAATAAAATAATGACTTGGATCGCATTATTGAGGAGTTTGGTGATAAAACGAGTGATCAAGAGATGATTTATCAGTATGCACTACTATGAAGAGGTATGTGAAAAATACAGCGAACAAGGGGTGGGGCGGGGCTGGAGATGCAGTACTGAGTGTCCTGTTGATATGCAGTGCCTTTTAAACCTGTTTTACTGTGAAAAAAATACTTTTAAACAGCGCGTCTAAAATAAACTGCACGTGTGAAAATAAATTGGACCTGACACGCCTGAGAGGTGCTGAATAAATGGGCCGCTAAGAGTTAAAAGTCAACAAAGTAAATACAAAACCATGTTCCCTTTCAAGTATGAAATGTAACCATTATCTAAGCAGTGTGGAGTAGTGGTTAGGGCTCTTGACTCTTGACCGGAGGGTCGTGGGTTCAATCCCAGGTGGGGGACACTGCTGCTGTACCCTTGAGCAAAGTACTTTATCTAGATTGCTCCAGTAAAAACCCAACTGTATAAATTGGAAATTGTATGTAAAAAACAATGTGATATCTGTATAATATGAAATAATGTGATATCTTGTAACAATTGTAAGTCACCCTGGATAAGGGCGTCTGCTAAGAAATAAATAATAATATAATTCCTTATAGCCCGAATTACCTGAGCACTTATATCAAAACTGCTCCTTTAAGAGCCCTTTATGCGTCAGAGGTCGTCTCTGCCCCCAGCAGATTAATACGAGTGACGCATAAGGCTCAGCAACATTTTCTCTTTCAGCCTGCCTGAGGAAGGAGTGAGCTCTGACTTTGTCATAACTACGGAGATGATTTCCATTACACGAGAGTAGATGTTAAAACTTCATGCTGATTTGAACTCGGCTCTCGCCAAGATAAGCACCAACTAAGACGTAGCTTTACAGTAAACTAATGTGATCTACATGTGGCTCCATCCATTTACATTTCCTTCCATCTGATGATGTAGATATCCTTCTGTCTGGTGTTAATGGTTGAAGTGTAATGCTGGCTCCAGGGATCAGCTTATTTTGCCTCCCTGGTGCATCAGCACACACAACAGCTGCGATGCTGGCTCCGGGGATCAACCACAGTGTGGCCTCCCCAGTGCATCAGCATGACAACCGTTTGGATTGAGCTAAGTAGGGTACATCTCTGGGGTCTTTAAGTGGGCACCTTCCATCCTCAGTGTTTCGTCGACTAGCCCACGACACCTCAAGAGGGCTCGACGTTGATTCTGGCGTCCCAGCATCACCCCCCTCTGTCCCCCACTCAACTCAGCCCAGCTTACTTACCTGTACATCAGCGTTTCTTTCTTTCTATTGTGCTTGAGATCCCCAGCCAGAATCTTTCCATCTCAACCACAGCCAGTTGCTGCTCCTCTCTGCTGCTTCAGAAAAGTTCTTCACTGTGTGACGCAACTCTTGGCAACTGAATCCGACGTCTCTGAGAAACCGGGTTGTAGAGTGTGCCACAAATCCTCGAGAACCCACTTCCACTTGGTAAACCCGGACTCTCCATCCTCGCTGTTCCGCTTCAGTGGCTAGTTGAGCATACCGCAGTCTCTTCCTCTCATATGCCTCATCTACAGCATCCTCCCATGGCACTGTTAACTCTACCAGGTGAACAAGGCGTGTTGATCCAGACCACAAGACAATATCTGGTCGAAGGTTAGTGGTGGCAATCTCAGGTGGAAAAATAAGCCGTTGACCAAGCCGTTGATCTGCCAGCATTTTCCAGTCTCTAGCAGCTTCCAGTTGTCCTGGGCGAGGATTGGTTTTAACACCTTTTTCTTGGTGGTTGCTCTCCTGGGCGGAGGAATGTTGTCTTTTGTGTGTAATGTTTTGATGGAACAGGTGGCAACTTATTGGTCATGTTACGCTTGTCTTCCAATGCTAAGGCCAAACATCTCAGCACCTGGTCATGGCGCCAAGTAAACCGTCTTTGGCTAAGAGCCACCTTACATCCTGTCAAAATGTGCCTTAATGTTGCAGGTGATGAACACAAAGAACATGAGGGATCCTCTCCTACCCAGAGGTTTAGGTTCTGTGGTGATGGGAGAACATCATATGTTGACCTGATGAGGAAACTGATCCGGCTCTGTTCCATTGACCATAGGTCTTGCCAGCCAATCTTGCATTGTTCCACACTCTCCCATCTCATCCATTCTCCCTGCTTGGCCTGGTAAATGGGCTTTTATACACCTCATCCTCTCCTCCTGCTTTTGCACCTTGTTGACTTATAATTTGATTAATTCATATTTTGAAATAATTTAGCTTTTTAAAGCGAGAATTGCTTTAGGTTCTGATTAAGTCCCCTCCATGTCCGTGTGCCCTGTGCGAAGCCGGCGGCTCTCCCCGCCCCTTCCCCGGGATTCAGTACCTTGTTGCCACTAAGTTCACGCTCTCTCCCTTGCTGCTCGGCTCTTCGTGAGTCTATTAAAATGATTGCTAGTGCCTTTTCATAAATATATATGTATATACAGTATTTATAAATATTATATATATTTTTAGCAAGTTTCTAATTATTTTCTGTTTTTCTTTTAGAAACCCAGCGCGCGCATAGGCCCTCTCCCTGTACTAGAGTCCGCCTCTGTACACAGACAGTACACTGCGCTAGTCACCTGTTTTTTTCCTGTCGAATTGGCCTTTTCAACCGGAGAATATTCCAAGTGTCTTTATGTCGTTGCTGTGCTTGCTTTGCTGCACTGACAATGAAGGCTACTAGATTTCTTTCTAGCAGGCAGCTGCAGCCCCTGTCTGCTTTACAGTGCATGTTTGCAGTTTGTCAGTGGCTTTTGCAGGTCTTTACCTGCACACCACTTGTCCTGGTACCAGCCATCTCAGGTTATCTGACAAAGCCATCGAGACGCTTCAGAATGCCAAAGCAGCGTCTACACGCTCCCAGTATGGTTATATATGGGGTATATTCCTGATGTGGTGCCAGTCGCATGAACTGGACCTCTCGATCTCAGCTTGCCATATTAAAACTGACTCAGTCTCCCAGGAGCACACTTCATGGCGGGACAGATTTTGAAGGGTACTCGGAGGTTAAGACCTTGTCCCTCGCTGGCGACTTAATGTACTGCTGGATGCGATTACAAAACTTTTTGAGCCCCTACATTCAGCAGAGCTGAAATTCCTGTCATAAAAGACAGATTTCCATTTTGCTATTGCCTGTTTGTTTTTTGCGGAGGCTAGAACTAAGGTTACTCTCCGCACTAATCCTGCTTTTCTCCCTAAAAGCATTTCTGCTTTCCATAAAAACCAGTCAGTGGAATTGGAAGCCTTCCATCCTCCTCCTTTCCAGTCTGACAGAAAGAGAAAGTTCCATACACTCTGTCCGGTTAGGACACTGGCGTATTATGTTGACCGAGTTGGCGGCAGTTGTTTATTTGCTTCGGGTCTAAGTTCCACGCACAAGTCCTGTCTAAACAACGGCTGTCAAGGTGAATTGCAGACACAGTCAGGATTGCATACGATCTAGCCTTGCAACCTCTTGGGCGTTATTCCAGGGCGCATCTGTCACAGATTTGCAACGCTGCAGTATGGCCCACGCCTCATACTTTTACCAGGTTCTACCGACTGAATGTCGTAGATCAGCAGAACCCTGGTTGAGACCAGAGTTTCAAGAGCAGCCACTCATTCTGCTCTTTAGTTTTATTGTCCTGGGGAGTTAGCCACAAACCTCTTGGACATCTGGTGTTAAATGCTGAGCATATCCCTCACTGTACTGTGTACTATATGCCATGCATCCTCATTGTTCCTCAGCCAGAATGCTAAAGGCAGTTATCTTCCTTTTTAGCACATCTGCAGGTGCTGCAAGTCCTGCACCTCCAACGGCTTGGGTATTCTACCCCATTAGGTAATGGTTACATTTTGTACGTGAAAGGGAACGTTAGGTTAATATCATAACCCTGGTTCCCTAAAATAAAAATGTAACCATTACCCTTCAAGGTCGCTGCATTCACTCCAACACAGCAGGCCTGAAAATAATGTATCTTCTGGGGGCGGAGACGACGTCTGACGCATACAGGGCTTTGATACAAGTGCTCAGGTAATTCGGGCTATAAGAGATTATGGGCAGGGTTTTCAAAAGCTTGTAAATGACAACTCCAGTGTTAATCAACAAATCAGTATGTAGCATTGATTTGGGCATTTTCAAGTGTCGTTATGCCTATTTCGTTATTAAATAATCGTGCTAATGTGATTTCCCAAATTATGTTGACTTACAAAATAATGTTAATATCTTAATGAGCAGTGCTTCTTGTGACCATTTCTTTTGCTTGCATGGGAATTTAAAAGCAAAGCCGTGTTAATTGTCACAATTTATCAGGAGTTAATTTGCACTTGGAAAAGGAGCGTTTTAATTAACGAAAGAGTATGGTGTGGAGTGGGCAGCAGTGTGGAGTAGTGGTTAGGGCTCTGGATTCCTGACCAGAGGGTCGTGGGTTCAATCCCAGGTGGGGGACACTGCTGCTGTGCCCTTGAGCAAGGTACTTTACCTAGATTGCTCCAGTAAAAACCCAACTGTATAAATGGGTAATTGTATGTAAAAATAATGTGTAAAAAATAATGTAATTGTATGTAAAAATAATGTGATATCTTTTGTAAGTCGCCCTGGATAAGAGCATCTGCTAAGAAATAAATAATAATAATAATAATAATAATAATAATAATAATAATACTCACCTTGAAACAGAAATTTAACAGACCACGGCTGTGACGCCGATGATACAGAGAGAGAGAGTGTACAGGACCAGAGTTAATTTCTTACAGACTACCTAGATAATTCAATTCAATTTAGCATTTTCTACACTTGTGGTTATGAATGAAATGTATTCACTTGTTTTAACCATTTGTAACCTTACAGAACCAGGGTTCTCCCTAGGAATTCTGTACAGCCGGGCGGAAGAACATTATAGCTGGGAGCACTTTTAACGGAAAAATTAACTTGCCTTACCTTAAATATGTAATACGACAAAGAATTTGAATAATGTGTTGTCTTCCGTTGACTATATCTGGTTGCGCTTTTTTATGTTCTACATTTTCTTTTTCATTACTGTTTTTTATTATGGTAAATTACCATGCTTATTTAGACACTCTACGATTTGATTGGGGAAAGATATCGTAGGTTTATTGGAGTTCACAAAAAAACCCACTTCCTTTTTAGCTTAATTATTGAGCTTATTGCTTCATTTAAATAGTTTTCTTTATGTTAAGTTTTCAGGGCATTTTGTTAAAGCACATCTATTTTTATGATTCGCTGTTCTACATTTTTTGAATACAACTGTTCATTTTAACATTTTTTTTTTACACAACAGTACTCACACATGTTTGGTCACCATCATAACTGTTGCATGAAACTGGAATGTAAAAATTCAGCACCTCTGCACTTAAGCATTTGTATGTCAGCTGACAAGTGTTCAGCTGATATCTCATCACCCCTTTCTTCTTAAAGGCGTACAGCCTCTATACATGAACCCCCAATTACAACAAAAGGAATAAGGTTTTTTGTTTTTTTTTGGTGCATATGTATAGCTATTATGTACTATATAACCTTACAGTACAATAATACGACAACAAATTGACTGAATGATAATACCCCCAAAAAATCTTAGTATTTTGTTTAATAATATAGCCGCCTCAAATATAGTATTAGGCAGTGGATTGCACCGATCGCTGGCTTATTGTGAAAACCCTGCATTCATTGTCACTATTTTTGCTTTGAAAATAATCGGTTATTTTTTTAGCAGTCATTTTAACATTTTAGCCTCTCAAAGTGCTTAACACAGAAAACCCGACCCTTCAACGCTCTGATTGGTTAAATGTTGTGTCAAGATGTAACACAGCTGTCATGTGGTTCCAAGATATTTTTTTTCACCCAAAAATGCACAAGTGATCTAGTCTGCTAGAAGCACAATCAATCCTTATTGTTAAAGGCACAGTAGCATCTGCAAGACGGGCGGCGAGCCCAGATGAAAAGGCCTGGGGAGAACCCTGGGAACGTTTGTTGTATTGCTAAAATGATATACCGCAATTTGCACCCAGTGTAATGTTACTACCTAGAAATGATCAATGCAACTGTAGCCTATCTGAACTGTGGATACGTACATATTATGGCAGCTGACCTCTACCGTAGATTGTATTTGAATTCAATAAAAATTCTATAATTAGATATTACAATAAAGTTTCTTTAGGTGATTGCAGATTTGCAACGCATCCTTGGCTTTTAACACCTGCGTCTAATCCACACAAGAACGAAGAACAGGCGTAGGACACACAGATCCACTAGGAATGTAATCGAGATCATTGACATAGTCAATGATTTGTAATGTTGTTTGACCCCCCTCAACACACTTTATGTACAATGTACACTTTCACCTTCACACATTTGTATGTATATAACATTTTCTTATAATACTGTAAGTGTTCGGTGGCTACTTCTAATCATGTTGAGTTTATTCATCGTGGAGGAGAGCAAAGAGTACCAGAGAAAATGCATGATTATAAACAAATTGTGTATTGGGTTAGGGAGTTCTATCGTAATTTTAAAAGCTTAATAAATGTATAATGATGTGTTACATACATGGTATACATATATAATAAGTACTGCTGAGACAAACACAGGATTTTCACGTTCGGATATTCGTTCGGATATTTTTTTGTTTTCAAAAAGTTATAAAAGCCATTATATTGCTCAGAATGCAGGCAGAGACAGCATAGCAGCAGGGGCAGAGGGGGCATGGCCCCGTGTGAGTCTTTATTTTACAGAACTATGTAACATGTTAAAGTAGAAAAATATCCAATGAGTAAAGAATATGTTGTGTAGGCCTTACTTTACTCCAGTGAATTAACTACAAAACAAAGGATGCCAAATAGCAGTTCAAGTTAAACCTTTTGTTTATTCCCGAAATAAATAGTACATAAAGTTGACACCACATTTTATTTCTTTTTTTACTTTTTTTTGCATTCATTGCCATTGCCGTTTCTTCATAGTAAACAGTGGCCATTGACCCCAAAGTTAATGGTTAGTATTCCTATTTCAGGGAACCAGGGTTATGATAATAACCTAAACGTTCCCTTTCAAGTAGGGAATATTAACCATTACAAAATGGGTGAGTATACCAAAGCTGTCGACAGGACATGGCATACAACCCAATTGCAAGCTAGTAAACGCTTGTGTCACAGTAATGTTCCACAATGAAAACATTAAGATGGACTCACCTCTAATGTTCTATCGTGAGGGTGGACTTGGAAGCCGCCCTCAGTACTCTAGTGCCAAATCCAGGATTCTGCAAGTCCACAACATTCAGCCGATAGAACCTGGCAAACGTATGGGAGGAAGCCCACATCGCTGCACTACATATGTCCTGGATAGATGCATGGTGGAATAATGGCCATGAAGTCGTCTGACCCCTGGTGTAATGGCCGGCGAGCTTCTCAGGCGGGGGCAGATTGGCCAGTTCATACGCAGTCTGAACTGTGTCTGTTAACCATTTGGACAGGCACTGTTTAGACAGAGCCTGTCCCTGGGACTTAGCCCCGTAACAAACAAACAGTTGTTCTGACTGCCTCCAGGTTTTAGTCCTCTCCACATAATACGCTAATGCCCGCACTGGGCAAAGTGTATGAAGCTGACGCTGTCTGTCAGATTGGAAAGGAGGGGGATGGAAAGCCTCCAATTCCACCAACTGGTTAACTCTTTGTGGTCCTATGTCGGACCAGGTCCGACATTACAATTTTTCCTTTCCGGTCCGATATCGGACCCTGTCCGATATCATCAAAAAGACGTCCCTAGTCGTTTCTCCAGAAAAAGCAGAGAAAAGCTTTCAATAGCCAAAAGTATTTTTTTTCGTTGAACCAGAGCTGCAGAAGGCGCATATGTAGAAGACCCAGTTGAAGGGTATTCGATGTTGCTGCCATCAAACCCAGAAGCCTCTGGAAAGCCACTACTGAAAGTGCTCTGCTGAGTTGAAACAACTCTAGGCAGGCACTTACTCTCCCCACTTTGTTTTCTGACAGCTCCGAGTCCAAGTGCACCCCCAGATAGGTGACTATCCAGGCAGGCGCTAGTTGACTCTGTGACACTACTGGCAGTGTGTAATACACTAAAATGTGCACTTGGTACTGTATATTTGGCACCTGCAGACTGCACTTGGTGCTCGGTGTTTACACTCAATGTCGACACTAGCACTAGGCACTCAGTACCGACACTTGGTAGCGATACTTTTTTTGGTGCACTCAGTACTGACACTCTGTGCCGACACGTGCACTCAGTACCGACACTCGGCACTGACACTCGACACTCGGTACCGACACTGTACACTAGGTATCGACGTGTGTACTAGGTACCGACGGTGGAGACTGGGTGACCGCAAACCACCGACATGTGTACTAGGTACTGACACTCGGCACCGACATAATTTTACTCTGCAGAACAATAATAAAAGAATAATAAATAAAATAATAATAAAAAAACAATAATAAAACATTCTCAAGAATCCAGGCATCCGATATTATCAAGTGTACTGCAACTAAAATAAAACACACACACAAAAAAAAAAAGATTGACAACATGAATTCCATATTTAACATTCTTTAGAACAGTCCCTTTGCCATTAAAACACCTCTTCTTTGGAAGACCCCTTTGGGGTGGACAGATAATGGTAGAAGCCACATTACCCATAAAGCCAGATTTTAATTTTTTTTTTTTTTTTTACCTTCCTTCAGCTTGCCGTTGGGATATTAGTGTAAGTTACCCTTACTAAATTTCATTAAGACCTATTTTTAGATCTTGTTCATTACAGAACTTTACACTTCATTAAAAGAATGCAATACATTAATAATTGACTTTCCCCTTGGGGACTTACATTATCTCCCTCAGTGTGGCTCTCCGCGAGGCAGGCACATCGGTATGGGTTGAGGCTTGTGTCACAATGAGCAGAATGGCCATAACAGTTACACCTGCAAACACCAGCAACTATCAGAACAGCGGACTCAACAAACTACTTGTGTAACATCCTCCTATTATTTAAAGTGTCAGAAGGTAATGTTCTGCCTGATAAGGATAATGGAGTCTCTGAAAGGAACGAGTTTTGTAACATTAGATGGTGGCTCCATTCAACATTTATAAATGCCAAATTAAATATCAAGTTGGCGCTGTAATGTAGGGCTCTGAGCTGACAGGCCCAATTTTTACATAATATAGAATTCCAGGTCATTTTTTAAATATTCATTGAAATGCACATTTTTTCGTGATGGGAATTACACATTATTTAAATGTCTACTATTTGATAGTAGCTAAAAAGTCAGTAAATACAAAGGATTGTCAGTACAGTTTTGGATTATTAACATATAACCATAAAACTGACACAAATAACATGAGACGAGGCTTGACAACTAGATTGTATATCTCAAAGGCAGACTACATGTACACCAGCTGCCTATATGTATGCTTAAACTGCTAACACAACAGATTTTGAACTGGTATTGTTGCCTTAAAGCTCAGAAATTAAAAACCTTCTTGTTTACACTATTTAATTTCCAAAAATCTTAGCCTGAAGAGTATTTACTATACCATAACCTATTTTTTAATAGCACTCCATCCACTTAAACAATTCAGTTTTAGGTACGGTAAATGCTCAATGGCAAATTAAGATATACTTTTAAGTAATAAAGTTGTTTAATGATTAAATATCACTTGGATATGCTTATGTAATAAGTCTATATAAATAACATTAAAAATATTAAATTATTCTGCTAAAAATATACAACAATTTTGCACAAACAATAAATAACTTGGGTCCTGATAATCAAAAGACTGCAACACCAAGACGAATACAGACAATCTGTTATTTAAGAATGAAGACGTGAAATAGAATATACTTAAATACTGTTACAAGTTTTAAACAACATTTTACCTTCCACTAATGGTGATTTCATCCACTCCATAATATCTGTGCCTGAAGTTCACTGATGCCTGGGTGGTATAGTACTGGCCTTTCAGATGTATCCTAACATGTGTAGCTTTGACAAACTCCTGCAGAGTCGGCGTGTTATAAAAATCGTTGTATCCAGGGCGATGGTTTGGTTCTGGTGTAAGAACACTAAAAGTCACATTACCACGGGAGTATGGAACATTGCTAAAGAAAGGCAAGAGGTAAGAGAAAAACAGTATTTGAACAGGTGTTTTGCATGAAATACACAATATAAAAAAAGCACATTATTTTATTTAGAAACGTTATACAACTGAACTGCTTTCTAGGCAGGTATTAAAGAGTAAGTAGCAGGGTTCCAAAAAATATATTGTTACACGTTCCGACGTGCTGCTACAACTGTTCAAATAACGTACCTGTAATTTTTCTTTTCATTATTAATATACTGACAACTTTTTACACTTATAACTTTAAAATTTGTTTCAAAGATTTTTTTTCAAAATGTCCGCTCTAGTGCACTGTCGTTTGAGAGCTGTCCTCTAAATCATTACAAGAAGAGCGATTTAAAAAAAAGGAAACATAACAACAAGTGCTCTGACTTTTCTGCTCCGTACCACACCATGGATTGTTATTGCTATGTTACCTGTTTGACAATGTGGGCAATAATTCTTACACTATCAGTGCACTAGAGCGGACATTTTGAAAAGAGCTTTTAATAAGTGTAAAAAGTTGTCAGGATGTTAACCATGAAAAGAAAAATGACAAGTGTTATTTAAACAGTTGTAGCAACACGTGGGGACGTGTAACGCTATATTTTTTGGAACCCTGCTATTTACTCTTTAGATTGGTACTTAGTGCAATGGGAATAGGAAGTCAAAAGAGTGTAACTGTTACCTGATTTTAATTGGTACGTTAGAGCATTTAACAACCATAGCTCAAACAAGCAAAACTGTGTTCTTTGGTACAAAAAGAAACATACATATCATATATTTAAAATCTTTAGCATGCTAACTTTTATTATTGTATTTAATATTTAAAGTTCTGTACACACTATATTTATATTGTATTTTACCCAATGTAAAATGGATAGCTTACAAGATAAGTTTGACCATGAACATTTGCTTATACTGTATTTTAAAGAACATGAAAATACCTTGGAAGTTGAAGGCAGTTCACAGAGTCTGGCTTTTCCAAAGGTCCATTATTTTCCATTCCAAATATACTGCAATTTCTTGCAAGGTACTGCCAGTCAACCCACTCTGAGCTGCTGCTTTTTTTCCTTTGGATTTGTACAGCTTCAGGCTGTGGGCTGAGAAACTGCAGAATAACATAGAAAACCTGCAAAAGAACCATGGAAATTGATAGAGGAAAAGATGCATGAAATACTAAACTGCATTGAATTATCTATTATCAGCACAGTAACAGTCAATGCACTGCTGACTCCTAAAGCGTCTTTATTCTGCAAGGCACCGCTTGAAATTCTACTGCTTTACACATTCCGTGCTATCTTACTCTGTGGTTTGCAAACTGGTCAGCACTTATACTACACAACTATACCACAAAGTGCTTAGTTTTTACATGCTAAACAGAAATACATTTACTGTAACATGCCAATGCAACTGAAATCTAGTACTTTTCAGTTTCACGAGTAGCACCCTGAAGATGTTCATTTAACTTTAAAATCGAAAAACATCTTGACACTTAGATTAGTTCCATTTCACGCCCTTTGTTGGTCTAAACCAGCTATGTCTATGCCACATAACTAAGGCTGTATTTTTTTCACTGTTATCACAGATTTCACGATGTATGTGTAATTTGTAGTTTGCCATGAACATTCCCATTTCTGATAGAATAGTATACATATTAATATGTTTTATTATTTAAAAATAAATAAATAAATACAGCACGTGTTTGCCTTATTGACAGGCTACCTTTTACACTGCATTTAGGAAACCTGGCAGCTGATTTAGTTTGCTTCCGGTAAATGATTGAACACACTGCATAGAGCTGCACGATTTCCTTAAAATGCCTCAAACAAAAAAGACACCAGCTGCATCAAAGACTGGAAATATTTCTCCTAAAGATCGCTCTGTACATGGAGACATTTCACGTGGCTGTTATTATTTTTACATTTATTTATGTTTTTATTTTATTACTGTTTTTCAAGTAAGCATTTAAATATTTAGGAACATTTGTTGTTTATAACTCTAGAGAAAATGCTCAATTTTGAATGTGACAACAACATTATTTTAGTCTTAATAAATACTGTTTAATCGTGAAATATCTTGAAATACCTATTTTTGATTGTGAAATAAGCCATTTTTTTCAGTAAAAGAAATACAGCTCTACACATAACTGGTTGCTCGTATTTGTAGGAACCCGTTGTAGAATAGGCTACAAAAAAAGGTTACATATGTTTTATGCAGTACAGTACATAATTGTTGAAGTACTGTAGTCTGGTAGAGCACAGCAGAGTGGGTCTTCACAACCATCTCAGCAAGCAATGGTTCTAAATACAACCTAAGGTGGTCTGGATTGAGCCCTCAACGGGCAAAAGTCCACATCACAAAATCACAGCATACTTTGGCATATTTGTTATAGGCAATTTCAAAATAGGGTATGATTAGGGGTGATTTAGGAAACCTGCCATTGCTACTGTGTGTATAAATAGACGAGTAATGCATGGCAGAACCATGCTAATGTGTGAAAAGTACCAAAGTATAATGAGATCCTATAACAGTGCATATAACTTTAAACTAAACCGGATTGGAAACAGTGGGTTGTATGCAATGGAATCTAGTGAATTTTTTTGTTTTTAAAATAATGCCACAAGAGATGAACAATATATATTTTCGCTGACTTTCTCCACTGACAGCGTCTAATATAAAACCATTGTTATTAAGTTTATATTAGAAAGAGTGGTTAATACGCCTAACATGTTTGGTTCCACACCATGTAACTTAATTTTGTAAATCTTCCAAATACACACACACACACACACAGATATATATATATATATATATATATATATATATATATATATATATATATATATATATATATTATATATATATGTATATATATATATATATATATATACACACACACACTACCGGTCAAAAGTTTTAGAACACCCCCATTTTTCCAGTTTTTATTGAAATTACCTGAATAACCTGAAATGGTACAAAGGTAAGCGGTAAACTGCCAGAGGTTAAAAAAAAAGTTTAGGTTACCAAAAACTGAAAAATAATGTACATTTCAGAGTTATACAAAAAGGCCTTTTTCAGGGAACAAGTA